>NW_028119890.1:0-121480 GCF_965119305.1 Pelophylax lessonae | reverse complement strand
GGCAGGAAGCAGAGTCCCAGGAGGGAGCGTACGGCTGTCTCTCCTCCTGTCAAGGCTAATCGGGTGTCCCAGGCTGCTGGCCTGAGGGGACAGAGCGCTGAGCTGCAGAGAGGATCCGGTGTGCTGGGGACCAGTAGAGCTGGGTTTCAGGAAAGCATTCCCAGTCGTGAGTACTGCAAACTGCCCCTGGGGTCTGCCTAGTGAGAGGGGACCACTCCAAAGGTCAGAGGGAGCCAGGAGCTAGCTAGTGCGTGCAGGAGCAAAAGAAAAAGTGGTGCCAGTGTTGACCCTGAAGAGTAAAGGGGGTGCTAGAGTTGACACTGAAAGCGTAAAGGGGGTGCCAGCAGTTGGGCCCTGAAGTGTTTAGTGTACAGCGTTGCAGCAGAAGCAGTTTACAAAGGCTTCCTCAGTCAGTGAAGGGCTGGAGGGAGCAGCGTTCAGGACTTTTGAGCTAACCAGAGTGTCAGAAGTCAGGCTTAAGTACAGTGCTACAAGTCAGCGATTCAAGCGCCAGCAAGGGTTGGGTCAGCATCCAGCCGGCATCAAGTCAGCGCTGAAAGGCATTTTTTCCTCAAGTGTCTCAATTTGTACCTAGTTGAGCCAGAGGCGTATCCCACTCATTCCCTTCTCCCATCCCCATATAAAACAAACCAACGATGCCGCACACTCACACTTGGGCAATCAACTTAAATATGCTGTTGGTGTTACCGGTGACCATGGCAGACCCACATCAGACCAATGCCTGGATATATTGCTACATAGCCTACCCGACAGGGCCCCCCCATTCCTGGCTGAAATTTATTAAGGACATTTATTTATCAGTCTCTTTGCAGCCTCACCAGCACAGATCAATGAATGGAAAACTCTTTGAGGCTTCCTGCTCAGTCACAAACTGAAGTATAGTAAACACGGTTTACCATTCTTGGAGAGATTAGTGGACACAGGAGTGATTAGTACCGATCACTTAACTCAAATGGAAAGTGCCAGGAAATGATATTTCCCAACCCCTCCCAATATCTATCCTGGAACATATCCCTTTGTGCCCGCAGGAGAGGAGAGAAGCCGGCAGTGCTGCAGGGGAAATGGGCACATGTGCTTGGACCAATCCCTCCTGCAGTGCAACCAGAGGAAGAGAAGCTGGCAGCGCTGCAGGGGGTGGCGGAGAAGGAACGGGGCTGCAATAAGACAGTACAGCCTGCCCTCCTGCTCATCAGGTGCCTGACCCCCCTTCCCTTTTGAACAGATGGTGCCTGGGCCCAGTACAGGAGGGCTGGTTGTACTGCATATCAGTGGCCCTGCTTAGAATTACAACCTAAAACAGATTCCGCTACTCCCGAGTATGGGGATACCACGTGTGATAGTCATTATGGATAGTTAATGGACCAGATATTGCATCTTGTGTATTACAAATCAACCAAATGTACTGTAATGGTCAGGGAATTTAGTGTAGTTTAATGTCACAGTTCCTACAAGTCTAGCAAGCTTAGCCTACTGGTACATGGCTGCCCCCAAGAATGCAGTGTTCACTGGCCAGAAGTACAGGAGGCTGAAGGAAAAAGCTCCTGTGGTTAAAGGCATGCAGGGGATGGCTAGGATTGGCATCTCACAATAATGTAGTCAGCATGATGTGCAGATAGATCAGTCCAGGCAGAAGTGTGGCTGACAAAAAGGCAGAGACAACACTACACGGTTGCCGGTATACACTGGTCTGAAGACATTGGAGACTAGTATGGCAGCAATGAAGACACTGACTGATGTGGCAGCGATTAGGGATACTGACTGGCAGCACTGGTCTTGTACTGCTGTGGCAGTTGGTGGCACTAATATACAGTGATATCAGAGCAGACAGCAATCACATTTCAAAGCCAATCACAGTGGCCCAGTACACCAGGGATCTGTAATCTATGTCCGCAGAACTGATCTCACTACACATTGACACCAAGGATGCACTGGTATGTCCTTTTAGAATGATACCCGTCCAGCCCAGGCATGTGTGCATTGGCCAAGTGGGAGGTAACCAATGAACATTCAGGAGTTTGAAGGTTATATGTAATCTTGTTTTAAATTGATTCTATGATTTTAGTTTGCATCACTTACCTACCGGCCTGCATTTTCTTCAACTAGTCTATAGCTAGTTGAGAAAATAACTTTAACTTCTTCCCATCCGCGCTACAGCCTATATACGGCTGCAGCGCGGACTCGAATTTTCGGGAGGCCGTTTTTAAACGGCCTCCCAGTGACACGCCCCCAGCGCGCTCCCGCGAGCGCGCTGCAGGGAAAATCTGTGTCGGCCGTGTCCCTAGGACACGGCCGATCACAGATCGTGGTGACTGGCCAATCACAGCGGCCATTCACCACGTGATCGGGCCATCCAATGAGCGATGATCTCATATGTAAACATATGAGATCATCTCTCATCGCCGGCGCTCCTTCCTCACACGGAGCCTGGAGTGTGAGGAAGGAGGGGGAGCCTCACAGCGCCGGGGACACAGGAGAATGTAATCAGGGCACCGATCACCAGTGCCCTGATTACTGAAGGTAAAAACACACACACAGTGCCCCCCCATCAGTGCCCACAGTGCCCGCCATCAGTGCCCCCCATCAATGCCCGCAATCAGTGCCCATAGTGCTGCTAGTCAGTGCCCATCAGTGCCTGCTCATCTAGGCACTGATGAGCACTGACTGGCAGCACTATGGGCACTGAGTGTGGGCACTGATGGTGCTGCCCATCAGTGCCGCTCATCAGTGCCACCCATCAGTGTCCAGTGCCATCGGCCAGTGCCGCCCGTCAGTGCTGCCTCTCAGTGCCGCCTCTCAGTGCCCAGCAGTGCCACCTCTCAGTGCCCAGCAGTGCCACCTCTCAGTGCCCAGCAGTGCCGCCTATCAGTGCTCATCAGTGCCGCCTCTCAGTGCCGCCTCTCAGTGCCGCCTATCAGTGCCGCCTATCAATGCCGCCTATCAATGCTCATCAGTGCGGCATATTAGTACCTCCTCATCAGTGCCCATAAGTGCCACCTCATTAGTGCCCATAAGTGCCACCTCATCAGTGCCCATCAGTGCAGCCTATCAGTGCCCATCAGTGCAGCCTATCAGTGCCCATCAGTGCCGCCTCATCAGCGCACATCAGTGAAGGAGAAAAATTTATTTTCAAAATTTACTCGCAGAAAATAAGAAAAACTTTTTTTTTTTTTCACAATTTTCTGTCTTTATTCTTTTTTTTTGTAAAAAATAAAAAACCCAGAGGTGATTACATACCACCAAAAGAAAGCTCTATTTGTGTGAAAAAAATGATAAAAATTTCATATGGGTACAGTGTAGCATGACCGCGCAATTGTCAGTCAAAGTGTGACAGCGCTGAAAGCTGAAAATTGGCCTGGATGGGAAGGGTGTTTAAGTGCACAGTAGGCAAGTGGTTAAGGAGACCCACCATCACAAGGCCTAATTGTATACTTTAGTGGTCAAATACTAAGCCAATGTTATGCATGGTATGCTGCAGGGTAGTAGTTCTAAATTTAAGATCATGCAATGCATTTAAAAATTTTAAAAACAAGCTGGAATACTATTACTATTATGTGCATACACTTATTCTGTACCAGTCAAGTCACATTTTCTCTTTTTATGGTAAAGTTGTACATTTTCAGAAGTTAGTCATGTTATTTTAACACGAAACAAAATATACTTCCTCTGCTCTGTGCAGTGGTTTTGCACAGGGCAGCCCAGATCCTCCTCTTTGGTCCCTGGATATAGCTTTTGGCCCCTCATTTGTATTGCACCCCCACAGCAAGCAGCTTGCTATGTGGACACCCAAGCCGCAGCTCCCTGTGTCCATGCACATGAAGCTGCCATTCGGCCACACCCCCTCTCCCAATTGACCGAGTTTAACAGTGGGAGCCAATGGCAATGCTGCTGCATCTCAGCCAATCAGGGGAGAGTCTCAGACAGCTGAGGCACTTGGATAGAGAGTGGGCTCAGGTAAGCATTAGGGAGACTGCTGCACACAGAAGGCTTTTTAGCTTAATACATAAAATGGTTAAAAATAAAAAAAACCCCATCTGAATTAGCTTTTAATCTAAGTGCAAGCACACTGCCCACCACCATCCACCATCTAGTTAAAACACATGGTAAAAGATGGAAAGACACTGCTTATGTTTAATAATCATGTCAACATTTATTCTTCAAAATTCTGTACAATTTTTTACAATGTTACGAGGCCAATTTTTTTTACAATGTTCGGTCATTCCAAGGATGTCAACATCATCACTTTGCCTCCTGAGTTCGACTTGGCCAGTATAGGTGAGCAGAATGGAGGCAGCAGCTAAAAAAAAAAAAAGTAAAGATGGGGTTAGAGACAAGACATTTCAGAGCATGGCCTTAAAAGTGTATTTACAGCCATATTCACATTACACCCACTTTTTATATTCCTTAAATGTTGCAATTACCATAGCATACCTTAGAAAGTTTATTAAAATACATTTTGAAAGTACTTTACCTTCTTAAAAATCCCTGCATGCTCTTTGTGAGGTTTTCTTTATGGGGTCCGAATATACACTGTACCAAACAGAGTTCCAGGAAATCTCCATTACCCTATAAAGGATAGTGAAAGTGTAAAGGGTTAATTATATCGGTGCCAATATTGGCTCAGTGCTAAAATAGTCTATATGCACTCCGCTTCCAGCCATAGGGGTGGAGTAGCATTTAGAAAAATTAAAAACAGGAAGTATATGGACAAAACACTTGAAGCCAACATAACACCCCTCAAATTCTTTTAAGCTAGATCAAATGAAAAACCTTTCCACTTACATCCCATTGCACCCCATACATAGATTTCCTTGAAATATTTGTGCTACAAAAAGGTTACATATGGATGCTTACCAAATTCCACCACCAACAGTGCATTGCTAGAAATTAGCCGTGCTGCTCATCCAGCCACCTGAATGAAATGGAGGCACCATTAAAAACACAGAGGATGACAGTGCCTTTGTAACAACTTTTTAAACATCTGTTCACCATTCTCCCTATTCTGTGCAATAGAACTGTTCTAATCAGTGCAGCTTGAGTCACAACAACTTAGAAAAAGATTCCTATGCTACTTTTGGTCCGACTTTGGTACCACTTGCATGGACTTATGATAGAACTTTGAAGTTGGGTGCAGTGTGAACCTGGGCCAGTAGACAAACCAAACATTGTAAAACCATGAAATGCATTCCTGACTGGGCTCTTGAAGTACGAGGAGTGAAAATTTTTTACGATTGATCAACATTTAAAAAGTAATATTTTAGTTTTAATATTTGACACTGCTTTAGGGTCTGAGCAAAAAAATGAATGATGCGGCTCTTTGTGGGACCACAAAGACTGCAACCAACAAAAAAAAATCCTTTACTGCACCAGGGTGGACACAAAATGACCAGCGAAGAGGAATCACTGGCACAGTATACACACGCAATTAGAATGGGCTTCAGTGATCTACATATTCTGGAAACGTTCAGTGGGGCTAAAAGGGCCGCAAAACAAAATTGATGTGCAATCTGTTAAGCTACCTTAGTGGAGCTTAACAGGTAAACCAATGATTTAAACCCAATTGTGTCTAGTGGGAGTGGCATGTGTTAGACCCTTTTCCCCTAAGGGCATAAGGATTCTAACGCAATACCAAAAAAGTCTGACCCAAGAATAGGAGTATTGATGTTGGCCTGGTCCAAGCATTTGCTGACTCTAGTATGGTGCCCTCATACTCTAACCAAGAAACACCAGGAGCAGTCCAAATCAAGACTCTGTATTACCAGGAAGAAAGGATGTGCTGGCAAAGATAATCCTACCATTCCAATCATGAGCCATAATTGAGCCCCTGGACTGGATCCCAAGCCGTTCTGCAGCAGAGGGCAAAAAGAAAGAATCTCCCCTAGCCCCGTCCTTCATGAAGGACTGGGCACTCGCCCCCCAATTCAGCCAGGACTGAGATTGACCCAGTCTCCAAGTCCTCTGCTACAGAAAAGCCCATTCACCAGCCCAGTGACCCAATCATAACCCACAAAAGGACAGGCAAGACCATCTAAGAACAGCAGACCCTTTACTTCCAGAGAGCAGATTTGCTCTCTGTAGACTTCCCCCCAAGAGGTTTCAGAGCGCAATCCTTGCTCTTCCATCCATCCCTGTATATGGCAGAAAGGACTCCTAGAAACCGGTAACCTGCAGGGTAAGCACAAAATGTGGATTAAGGAGGCCAACAGAGTCTGAAGCAGCAGGGCGGGGCAACACTGCTACAACAAAGCTCAATCCACAATCCAGGAGCCCATTTCTTCCCAGAGACTTCTGTCTGAACAAGAATTTCTCTTAGACCCCAAAATCTAAGGGATATGATAGGATAAGATAAGAGTTATGATATAAAGTTCATAACTCAGTCTGGTGATTTATAGCAAGCTATGGACTAACTGGTTAGCAAATTTCTGTGGGTCCACATAAGTGTGTGGCTAACCCAAGCCAAGCGTTCTAATAAAAGCTTATAACTCTGGTAAGACCTAGCAAACCATCTACTATCATCATCATTTGTGGGTCCACATAAGTGTGTGGTTAACCCAAGACCATTTATAAAAGCTCATAATCCTGGTAAAACCTAGCAAATCAAGCTAGACTATCATCCTTCATGCGTTTTAGGTGGGTACCCACCTTCCCCTAATTCTGCAGGAGAAGGAATTCCATCTTGCTTGGGAGTGTTCACAGCCTATAACTTGCTTGCAGTGGTCAAGGCTTCTAACTAGTTATGGAAAAAACAACATTTTCAATGGCAATGAGTCTACTTAAGAGAAAATTTGAGATGTAGGTTAAAAATACAAAAGTTAAGACATGAGAGGCTCACTGCTGACGTAAAATTCTTTACCTGCCGTTATGCTTGGCTTTAGGTGTTCCATGTCACTCCATACTTGTCCTGGTTAAGAGCTTCAGTATGACAGCCAAGCAAGTGAAATTTCCAGAAGCCTCCATTGTTTCCTATGCTTCTAGTCCTAAAATGAAATAAAAAATAAAAAAACTACCCTAGGTAATTGTATACTTAGCAGAGCCAAGATTTTTTGCTTCAATTCTACCTTGCAATGGTATACTGAACAGCACAGAACGTAATGGACTTGTTGCCTTGCTAACTTAAAGTTAGTCTGAAAACAAGCAAGCAGTTGGTGAACATCTGAATTCCTTATTTTTCAGGTCAGACACTTAAAGCATTGGGGCAAGAGAATTAGCAGAGGGCCAGAACAAACTTTCTCAAAAAAGAAGTCTTCCAGCAGTGGCAGCCTCTGTACTCTTCTCATGGTTAAGGCAGGACTGGATGAACCCCAGGGAACCAGGTCAGCATGGCCAATGAAATTGCATCCTGGTGTTTAGGCTGCCAACCAAATGCTCCACACAAACAGCACTCGCCCACCCCAAGTATCCTGGGCTCTGCTTGCCCATATGCAGGCCTAAGACCAGCATAGTGGGTGCACATGCGCTCTTCCTTCCCCCTTCTGGTGGCCAACTCAGAAGGGACGTGTGACAACTTCCGGGTCCCCATTGACAATTTCCCCAGCCATCAAGGCCACAAAAGAACGTAATGCAGTGCGATGTGCATTGCTTTACATTCAGTGGAGCATAGGGGAGACATGCAGGGGGTCATTAAAGAGAACCTGAAAATGAATAAAAATTGGTGCTAAATCTATTGTGTAGAAAATGAATGTATAGTTACACATTATAACACCTCACAAATATATAACAAAAAATCCAGAAAAACATTAACCAAATTTAATGGAAATATTGTACAATAGTGGCCACAATAAAGTAGAGTAGCAACACTGTACCAGAGTTCCTGGAAATCTCCATTACCCTATAAAAGGATATTTAAAGTGCTCAGTGCTACAATAGTCTATATGCATTCTGGTTCCAGGTATAGGGGTGTCTATATATCAACTCAAGAAAGCTAGTAATGAGCATTTAGAAAGTTAGTTCTAAACAGGAGAGCATATGGACTACACACTTAAAGCCAACAGAACCCCCAATGCTTTTGTTAAGCTAGATCAAATGAAACACTTTACTTACATCCCATATATAGATTTCCTGAAATTGTTAGTACTACAAAAAGGTTACGTATGGATGCTTACCAAATTCCAACACGAACAGTGTCTTGCTAGAAATTAGCCGTGCTGCTCATCCAGTCATCTGAATAAAATGGAGGCACCATTAAAAACACACAGAGGATGATTTAAGTGCCTTTAAGCCCGGGTATCAACTTTTCAAAACATGTATCAACTTTTCAAAACATCTGTTCAATGGAACTGTTCTAAACTGGTGCAACAAACTAGAAAAGGTTCCTGCGCTACTTTTGGACCATTTGCATGGACTTATTTACAACTTTGAAGTGCAGTGTGAACCTGGAACAGTAGACAAACCAGACATTGTAAAAACCATGAAATGAATTCCTGACTGGACTCTTGAACAGGAGTGAACAATTTCATCATTTTATACCATTGATCAACTAAGAAAATAAATGTAATATTTTTAAATATTTTAAACTGCTCTAGGATCTGAGCAAAAAACAAACAAAAAAAAAGGGATGTGGCCCTTTGTGGGACCACAAAGCCTGCAAAAAAAAAAAACAGACATTCACATCCTTTACTGCACCAGGGTGGACATAAAATGACCAGCGAAGAGGAATCACTGGCACGGTATAAAAAATGCAACTAGACTGGGCTTCAGTGATCTACAAGGGAATAATCGACATTCTGGAACCGTTCAGTGGGGCTAAAAGGGCCGCAAAACAAAATTGATGTGCAATCTGTTAAGCTACCTTAGTGGAGCTTAATAGGTAAACCAATGATTTAAACCCAATTGTGTTTAGTGGGAGTGGCATGTGTTAGACCCTTTTCCCCTAAGGGCATAAGGATTCTAACGCAATACCAAAAAAGTCTGACCCAAGAATAGGAGTATTGATGTTGGCCTGGGCCAAGCATTTGCTGACTCTAGTATGGTGCCCTCATACTCTAACCAAGAAACACCAGGAGCAGTCCAAATCAAGACTCTGTATTCCCAGGAAGAAAGGATGTGCTGGCAAAGATAATCCTACCATTCCAATCATGAGCCATAATTGAGCCCCTGGACTGGATCCCAAGCCGTTCTGCAGCAGAGGGCAAAAAGAAAGAATCTCCCCTAGCCCCGTCCTTCATGAAGGACTGGGCACTCGCCCCCCAATTCAGCCAGGACTGAGATTGACCCAGTCTCCAAGTCCTCTGCTACAGAAAAGCCCATTCACCAGCCCAGTGACCCAATCATAACCCACAAAGGGATAGGCAAGACCATCTAAGAACAGCAGACCCTTTACTTCCAGAGAGCAGATTTGCTCTCTGTAGACTTCCCCCCAAGAGGTTTCAGACTGAAATCCTTGCTCTTCCATCCATCCCTGTATATGGCAGAAAGAACTCCCAGAAACCGGTAACCTGCAGGGTAAGCACAAAATGTGGATTAAAGTGAGTCTGAAGTAGCAGTTGTGCAATGCCCCGCGCTGCTACAGCAAAGCTCAATCCACAATCCAGGAGCTCATTTCTTCCCAGAGACTTCCGTCTGAACATTCTCTCTTAGACCCCAAACTAAGGGATAGGATAGGATATGATAGTTATGATCTAAAGTTCATAACTGAGTCTGGTGATTTATAGCAGGTTATGGACTAAAACTGGTTAGTAAATTCCTGTGGGTCCACAAAACTGTGTGGCTAACCCAAGCCAAGAGTTCTAATAAAAGCTCATAACTCTGGTAAAACCTAGCAAACCAAGCTAGGCTATCATCCTTAATGCGTTTTAGGTGGGTACCCACCATCCACTAATGCTGCAGGAGAAGAGAAGGAATTCCATCTTGCTTGGAGTGTTCACAGCCTACAACTTGCAGTGGTCAAGGCTTCCAACTAGTTATGGAAAGATCGCATTTTCAATGGCAATGGGTCTACTTAAAGAGATAAAATGAGATTAAGGTTAAAAATACAAAGTTAAAAACATGACATGAGAAAAGGCTCACTGCTGACCTGACTGCTCCTGGCTCCTCCCTCCTGTCGGGTGCCCCCACAGCAAGCAGCTTGCTATGGGGCGCACCTGAGCCAAGCTGCAGCTCAGTGGGTCCATTGACATGGGGCTGCCGTTAAGTCCTGCCCCCTCTCTCCTGATTGGCAGCCGTGGGAGCCAATGGCATCACGGCTGTGTCCCATCCAATCCGGAGGGAGAGTCCCAACGGCCTCATGGACATCGTTGGGACAGAGAAGGACCTCAGGTAAGCATTAGGGAGTGCTGGGGAGGCTGCTACACACAGAAGGTTTTTAATCTTAATACACATTCCACTTAATGGTCCCATAGATTCCAGCCTTTATAAGTCAAATTAGATACATACCTCAAATTTTTCATCTGTTCAGTGTTGCCATAGTTCAGCCTTGATGGGCACCTCAGCGGCTACAACAATAAAATGTAGGCATGAGAACCCCATAAAAACAGAAAATGTAAATCACTTTGTAAGCACTTTAGAACCCCCCCCAAAATTGTAGACAGTTCACAGTCTTTCAAACAGACAGTAGAAAATCAAACCTTATTGACTCCAACAAACCAACAAAGGTGTTATTTCAGTAAGGTGACCACAAGAGCAAATAATTCTCATTAGGTGTTAAGCAGTAAAGCTTCATAATATATTTCAAATCATTGACCATTTAAACCTTGAAGCTAGCCAATTAAATGGTTGAAGTGTTGCCATTTTGTGGAAGTGGCATGTGTCAAATCCTTCCTCCCCCCCCCCCCCCAAGAGGAAAAGGATTTAAATGATACCAAAAGTCTGATCCAAGAATAGAGTGGCAGTGTTGGTCTGGCCAAAGTATTTGTTGACTCTAGTATGGTGCCCTCCTACTGGAACCAAGACAGACAAAGAACCACCTCAAGATTGAGATTCTGTATTCCCAGGAAGAAGGATGTGCAGTCAAAGATAATTCCCCCATTCCCCATCATGAGCCATGATTGAGCTCCTGGACTAACTTCCAAGCTGTGCTGCAGCAAAGGGCAAAGAAAGAAAAATTCCCAAGAGGGATCAGAGAATGAAATCCTAGAACTGTCATCCACCCCCTGGAAAGGAGGAGCAGAGAAGGAGAGAAGGAGCAGAGAAGGAGAGAAGGAGCGGAAAGGAGAGAAGGAGCGGAAAGGAGAGAAGGAGCGGAAAGGAGAGAAGGAGCGGAAAGGAGAGAAGGAGCGGAAAGGAGAGAAGGAGCGGAAAGGAGAGAAGGAGCGGAAAGGAGAGAAGGAGCGGAAAGGAGAGAAGGAGCGGAAAGGAGAGAAGGAGCGGAGAGGAGAGAAGGAGCGGAGAGGAGAGAAGGAGCGGAGAGGAGAGAAGGAGCGGAAAGGAGAGAAGGAGCGGAAAGGAGAGAAGGAGCGGAAAGGAGAGAAGGAGCGGAAAGGAGAGAAGGAAAGGAGGAGTCAATCCACACCGTTGGAGCTCAGTCACCTCCGGAGATTTAAAAAAAACTCAACTGAGCTTTCACTCCCAGACCCCAGAAACCTGGGAACCACCAATGGGTGGCTAAACCCAAGCCTGCGAGTTATAAAACAGTTCATAACTCTTATTAAACTAATTTTGAAGTTTAACATTGTTTTCACATTGTGACTAAACCCAAACGGGCGTTCTGATAAAAGCTCACAACTAGGGTTGAGCGAACACCTAGATGTCCGTGTTCGACGGGTTCGGCCGAACTTTAAAAAAAAGTCCGGGTCCGTGTCCCGGACTTTTACCGAACTTTTCCCGGACACCGAACCCCATTGAAGTCAATGGGGACCCGAACTTTAAGGCACTAAAATGGCTCTAAAACACCAAAGGAAAGGGCTAGAGTGCTGCAAATGGCAGCAAAACGTAATTAAGAGCATGGCAAGTGCTCTGCAAACAAATGTGGATAGGGAAATAACTTAAAACAACAAAAAAAAAACAGAAAAATAAAACAATGTTCTTCTTCATCTCTGAAGGACGAGGCCCATATGGAGTAGGAGGGAGGTTAAGGTGGTGGTGGATGTGGCGGTGACATAGGCGTGCGCACAGGGTGTGCTGGGTGTGCCTGGGCACACCCTAATCACCTAGGGCACATAGCATTGCCAGTGAGGAGATGGGAAAGATCTCCCTGGGACCTGCTCTGCTCTATTTCTCCTTGCCTACAGGTACATGGCCCCGATACATTACTCTCCCTGCTGGCAAACACATGCATGTGTATTTCAACTTTGGGGTGCACACCTTAATGCAATAGGCTGCGCACACCTATGGGCGGTGTAGGTGGAAGCGGCGGTGGAGGAGGACCAGGGCCGGATTAACAGCATCATGGGCTTGGTGCTGAGGATTTTGAAGGGCCTTAGGGCCGTGCCTTGCCATGCACCCAGAGGAGGAAGGGTGCAGCCATGCATGCCTAATTCAACATGGGATGCTGTCTCTGAAGCCCATAAACACATCCATGCATCGCCAACTGTCCCTCCTTGTCCGGCCTTCACGCTGTGTGGGGAGGTTCTGAGGGTGCTGCCTGGGGAAGCGAGCATAGAAGCCAGACTTCTGTGTTTACAAGTGACAGAAGAGCGGTAACAGTGAATATGGCCAACCCGGGGCCTATATAAAAGGTAGGGGCCTGGAGCTGCAGCTCCAATAGCCCCTACATTAATCTGGCCCTGAGGAGGAGGACGAGGTAGCCAACACTGCTTCTTTTCAAAAATTTTAAATGAGGGTACACCCCAAAAGAGTGAGAAAGAGCAAAAATGGAACAATGGGTGGGTAAGGTCGGTATCCATTGCTATTCTGCATAAGGTACGGAAAAGTCCCGTGGGATCCATGCCTGGTTCATTTTAATGAACGTGAGCTTGTCCACATTGTCTCTGGACAGGCGGCTGCGCTTGTCTGTTATAACGCCCCCAGCCGTGCTAAATACCCGTTCAGATAATACACTGGCTGCAGGGCACGCCAGCACCTCCAAGGCGTAAAGGGCAAGCTCAGGCCATGTGCCCAATTTGGAGACCCAGAAGTTGAAGGGGGCAGACCCGTCATTCACTACATGTAGGCGTGTGCACACATACTGCTCCACCATGTTGGTAAAATGCTGCCTCCTGCTAAGACGTTCCATCTGAGCTGCTGGTGCTGCTGTTTGTTGTGGCGTGCTGACAAAGCTTTTCCACATTTCGGCCATGCTAACCCTGCCTTCTGAGGTGCTGGCGGTGCCCTGGTTGCGTTGGCGACCTCCTCCTCCTCCTCCTCTGCCTTGTGCTTCCACTGTGGCCCCGCTGTCAGATGGGAATGCCAGCAGCATGGCGTCTACCAGCGTGCGCTTGTACTCGCGCATCTTGCGATCGCGCTCCAGTGAGTGAATTAAGGACGGTACGTTGTCCTTGTAACGGGGATCCAGCAGCGTGGCCACCCAGTAATCAGCACAAGTTAGAATGTGGGCAACTCGGCGGTCGTTGTGGAGACACTGCAGCATGTAATCGCTCATGTGTGCCAGGCTGCCCAGAGGCAACGAAAGGCTGTCCTCTGTGGGAGGTGTATGGTCCGTGTCCTCTGTATCCCCCCAGCCACGCACCAGTGATGGCCATGAGCTGGCCTGGGTGCCACCCTGCTGTGAACATGGTTCCATCTCCTCCTCCAGCTCCTCCTCCTCCTCATCCTCCTCATCCTCCAGAACTGTGCCCCTGCTGGACAATTGCGTCCCTGGCGTTTGCGTGTGCAGGAACCCACCCTCGGAGCCCCTTGCGAATGACTGCCCTGAAAGCCTTGGAAATGTTACCTCTTCATCCTCCTCCTCCTCCTCATCCTGTGCCACATCCTCTTCCATCATCGCCCGAATTGTTTTTTCAAGGAGGCATAGAAGTGGGATAGTTAAGCTGAGAACGGCGTCATTGCCACTGGCCATGTTGGTGGAGTACTCAAAACAGCGCAACAAGGCACACAGGTCTCGCATGGAGGCCCAGTTAAATTAAATAGCGGAATAGAAAATATGATCCAAAAAAAGTGTATGTATATCACACGTACACAACCACACTAGGCCCCAATTACTATTGTTTGTACCCCTAAAAGGCTAGATGAGGAGTAGGGGGAGTATGGAACAGGCAGCACCCTCAAACCTTCAGAAGTATGAGATGAACCCCAACAACTTGGAAAGGTGGATCTCTCTCACACGTACCGACACAGACTATCCCGCAATTCAATTGATCCTCAAAGGTTTTTATTGAATAGCGGAATAGGAAATATGATCAAAAAAAGTGTATGTATCTCGCACGTACACAACCACACTAGGCCCCAATTACTATTGTTTGTACCCCTAAAAGGCTAGATGAGGAGTAGGGGGGGTATGGAACAGGCAGCACCCTCAAACCTTCAGAAGTATGAGATGAACCCCAACAACTTGGAAAGGTGGATCTCTCTCACACGTACCGACACAGACTATCCCGCAATTCAATTGATCCTCAAAGGTTTTTATTGAATAGCGGAATAGGAAATATGATCAAAAAAAGTGTATGTATCTCGCACGTACACAACCACACTAGGCCCCAATTACTATTGTTTGTACCCCTAAAAGGCTAGATGAGGAGTAGGGGGGGTATGGAACAGGCAGCACCCTCAAACCTTCAGAAGTATGAGATGAACCCCAACAACTTGGAAAGGTGGATCTCTCTCACACGTACCGACACAGACTATCCCGCAATTCAATTGATCCTCAAAGGTTTTTATTGAATAGCGGAATAGGAAATATGATCAAAAAAAGTGTATGTATCTCGCACGTACACAACCACACTAGGCCCCAATTACTATTGTTTGTACCCCTAAAAGGCTAGATGAGGAGTAGGGGGGGTATGGAACAGGCAGCACCCTCAAACCTTCAGAAGTATGAGATGAACCCCAACAACTTGGAAAGGTGGATCTCTCTCACACGTACCGACACAGACTATCCCGCAATTCAATTGATCCTCAAAGGTTTTTATTGAATAGCGGAATAGGAAATATGATCAAAAAAAGTGTATGTATCTCGCACGTACACAACCACACTAGGCCCCAATTACTATTGTTTGTACCCCTAAAAGGCTAGATGAGGAGTAGGGGGGGTATGGAACAGGCAGCACCCTCAAACCTTCAGAAGTATGAGATGAACCCCAACAACTTGGAAAGGTGGATCTCTCTCACACGTACCGACACAGACTATCCCGCAATTCAATTGATCCTCAAAGGTTTTTATTGAATAGCGGAATAGGAAATATGATCAAAAAAAGTGTATGTATCTCGCACGTACACAACCACACTAGGCCCCAATTACTATTGTTTGTACCCCTAAAAGGCTAGATGAGGAGTAGGGGGGGTATGGAACAGGCAGCACCCTCAAACCTTCAGAAGTATGAGATGAACCCCAACAACTTGGAAAGGTGGATCTCTCTCACACGTACCGACACAGACTATCCCGCAATTCAATTGATCCTCAAAGGTTTTTATTGAATAGCGGAATAGGAAATATGATCAAAAAAAGTGTATGTATCTCGCACGTACACAACCACACTAGGCCCCAATTACTATTGTTTGTACCCCTAAAAGGCTAGATGAGGAGTAGGGGGGGTATGGAACAGGCAGCACCCTCAAACCTTCAGAAGTATGAGATGAACCCCAACAACTTGGAAAGGTGGATCTCTCTCACACGTACCGACACAGACTATCCCGCAATTCAATTGATCCTCAAAGGTTTTTATTGAATAGCGGAATAGGAAATATGATCAAAAAAAGTGTATGTATCTCGCACGTACACAACCACACTAGGCCCCAATTACTATTGTTTGTACCCCTAAAAGGCTAGATGAGGAGTAGGGGGGGTATGGAACAGGCAGCACCCTCAAACCTTCAGAAGTATGAGATGAACCCCAACAACTTGGAAAGGTGGATCTCTCTCACACGTACCGACACAGACTATCCCGCAATTCAATTGATCCTCAAAGGTTTTTATTGAATAGCGGAATAGGAAATATGATCAAAAAAAGTGTATGTATCTCGCACGTACACAACCACACTAGGCCCCAATTACTATTGTTTGTACCCCTAAAAGGCTAGATGAGGAGTAGGGGGGGTATGGAACAGGCAGCACCCTCAAACCTTCAGAAGTATGAGATGAACCCCAACAACTTGGAAAGGTGGATCTCTCTCACACGTACCGACACAGACTATCCCGCAATTCAATTGATCCTCAAAGGTTTTTATTGAATAGCGGAATAGGAAATATGATCAAAAAAAGTGTATGTATCTCGCACGTACACAACCACACTAGGCCCCAATTACTATTGTTTGTACCCCTAAAAGGCTAGATGAGGAGTAGGGGGGGTATGGAACAGGCAGCACCCTCAAACCTTCAGAAGTATGAGATGAACCCCAACAACTTGGAAAGGTGGATCTCTCTCACACGTACCGACACAGACTATCCCGCAATTCAATTGATCCTCAAAGGTTTTTATTGAATAGCGGAATAGGAAATATGATCAAAAAAAGTGTATGTATCTCGCACGTACACAACCACACTAGGCCCCAATTACTATTGTTTGTACCCCTAAAAGGCTAGATGAGGAGTAGGGGGGGTATGGAACAGGCAGCACCCTCAAACCTTCAGAAGTATGAGATGAACCCCAACAACTTGGAAAGGTGGATCTCTCTCACACGTACCGACACAGACTATCCCGCAATTCAATTGATCCTCAAAGGTTTTTATTGAATAGCGGAATAGGAAATATGATCAAAAAAAGTGTATGTATCTCGCACGTACACAACCACACTAGGCCCCAATTACTATTGTTTGTACCCCTAAAAGGCTAGATGAGGAGTAGGGGGGGGTATGGAACAGGCAGCACCCTCAAACCTTCAGAAGTATGAGATGAACCCCAACAACTTGGAAAGGTGGATCTCTCTCACACGTACCGACACAGACTATCCCGCAATTCAATTGATCCTCAAAGGTTTTTATTGAATAGCGGAATAGGAAATATGATCAAAAAAAGTGTATGTATCTCGCACGTACACAACCACACTAGGCCCCAATTACTATTGTTTGTACCCCTAAAAGGCTAGATGAGGAGTAGGGGGGGGTATGGAACAGGCAGCACCCTCAAACCTTCAGAAGTATGAGATGAACCCCAACAACTTGGAAAGGTGGATCTCTCTCACACGTACCGACACAGACTATCCCGCAATTCAATTGATCCTCAAAGGTTTTTATTGAATAGCGGAATAGGAAATATGATCAAAAAAAGTGTATGTATCTCGCACGTACACAACCACACTAGGCCCCAATTACTATTGTTTGTACCCCTAAAAGGCTAGATGAGGAGTAGGGGGGGTATGGAACAGGCAGCACCCTCAAACCTTCAGAAGTATGAGATGAACCCCAACAACTTGGAAAGGTGGATCTCTCTCACACGTACCGACACAGACTATCCCGCAATTCAATTGATCCTCAAAGGTTTTTATTGAATAGCGGAATAGGAAATATGATCAAAAAAAGTGTATGTATCTCGCACGTACACAACCACACTAGGCCCCAATTACTATTGTTTGTACCCCTAAAAGGCTAGATGAGGAGTAGGGGGGGTATGGAACAGGCAGCACCCTCAAACCTTCAGAAGTATGAGATGAACCCCAACAACTTGGAAAGGTGGATCTCTCTCACACGTACCGACACAGACTATCCCGCAATTCAATTGATCCTCAAAGGTTTTTATTGAATAGCGGAATAGGAAATATGATCAAAAAAAGTGTATGTATCTCGCACGTACACAACCACACTAGGCCCCAATTACTATTGTTTGTACCCCTAAAAGGCTAGATGAGGAGTAGGGGGGGTATGGAACAGGCAGCACCCTCAAACCTTCAGAAGTATGAGATGAACCCCAACAACTTGGAAAGGTGGATCTCTCTCACACGTACCGACACAGACTATCCCGCAATTCAATTGATCCTCAAAGGTTTTTATTGAATAGCGGAATAGGAAATATGATCAAAAAAAGTGTATGTATCTCGCACGTACACAACCACACTAGGCCCCAATTACTATTGTTTGTACCCCTAAAAGGCTAGATGAGGAGTAGGGGGGGTATGGAACAGGCAGCACCCTCAAACCTTCAGAAGTATGAGATGAACCCCAACAACTTGGAAAGGTGGATCTCTCTCACACGTACCGACACAGACTATCCCGCAATTCAATTGATCCTCAAAGGTTTTTATTGAATAGCGGAATAGGAAATATGATCAAAAAAAGTGTATGTATCTCGCACGTACACAACCACACTAGGCCCCAATTACTATTGTTTGTACCCCTAAAAGGCTAGATGAGGAGTAGGGGGGGTATGGAACAGGCAGCACCCTCAAACCTTCAGAAGTATGAGATGAACCCCAACAACTTGGAAAGGTGGATCTCTCTCACACGTACCAACACAGACTATCCCCCAATTTAACTGATCCCCAGAGGTTTTTGATTAAATAGCGGAATAGAAAATATGATCCCAAAAAAGTGTATGTATATCACACGTACACAACCACACTAGGCCCCAATTACTATTGTTTGTACCCCTAAAAGGCTAGGAGTAGGGGGAGTATGGAACAGGCAGCACCCTCAAACCTTCAGAAGTATGAGATGAACCCCAACAACTTGGAAAGGTGGATCTCTCTCACACGTACCAACACAGACTATCCCCCAATTTAACTGATCCCCAGAGGTTTTTGATTAAATAGCGGAATAGAAAATATGATCCCAAAAAAGTGTATGTATATCACACGTACACAACCACACTAGGCCCCAATTACTATTGTTTGTACCCCTAAAAGGCTAGGAGTAGGGGGAGTATGGAACAGGCAGCACCCTCAAACCTTCAGAAGTATGAGATGAACCCCAACAACTTGGAAAGGTGGATCTCTCTCACACGTACCAACACAGACTATCCCCCAATTTAACTGATCCCCAAAGGTTTTTGATTAAATAGCGGAATAGAAAATATGATCCCAAAAAAGTGTATGTATATCACACGTACACAACCACACTAGGCCCCAATTACTATTGTTTGTACCCCTAAAAGGCTAGGAGTAGGGGGAGTATGGAACAGGCAGCACCCTCAAACCTTCAGAAGTATGAGATGAACCCCAACAACTTGGAAAGGTGGATCTCTCTCACACGTACCAACACAGACTATCCCCCAATTTAACTGATCCCCAAAGGTTTTTGATTAAATAGCGGAATAGAAAATATGATCCCAAAAAAGTGTATGTATATCACACGTACACAACCACACTAGGCCCCAATTACTATTGTTTGTACCCCTAAAAGGCTAGGAGTAGGGGGAGTATGGAACAGGCAGCACCCTCAAACCTTCAGAAGTATGAGATGAACCCCAACAACTTGGAAAGGTGGATCTCTCTCACACGTACCAACACAGACTATCCCCCAATTTAACTGATCCCCAGAGGTTTTTGATTAAATAGCGGAATAGAAAATATGATCCCAAAAAAGTGTATGTATATCACACGTACACAACCACACTAGGCCCCAATTACTATTGTTTGTACCCCTAAAAGGCTAGGAGTAGGGGGAGTATGGAACAGGCAGCACCCTCAAACCTTCAGAAGTATGAGATGAACCCCAACAACTTGGAAAGGTGGATCTCTCTCACACGTACCAACACAGACTATCCCCCAATTTAACTGATCCCCAAAGGTTTTTGATTAAATAGCGGAATAGAAAATATGATCCCAAAAAAGTGTATGTATATCACACGTACACAACCACACTAGGCCCCAATTACTATTGTTTGTACCCCTAAAAGGCTAGATGAGGAGTAGGGGGAGTATGGAACAGGCAGCACCCTCAAACCTTCAGTATGAGATTGTGTTCACTGTACCCCACAAAGATTGAGTTCACTGCACCCCACAATGATTGTGTTCACTGCACCCCACAAAGATTGTGTTCACTGCACCTCACAAAGATTGTGTTCACTGTACCCCCCAAAGATTGTGTTCACTGCACCCCACAAAGATTCTGTTCACTGTACCCCACAAAGATTGTGTTCACTGCACCCCAAAAAGATTGTGTTCACTGCACCCCAAAAAGGATGTTGTTCACTGCACCCCAAAAAGGATGTTGTTCACTCCACCCCAAAAAGATTGTGTTCACTGCACCCCACAAAGATTGTGTTCACTGCACCCCAAAAAGATTGTGTTCACTGCACCCCAAAAATGATTTTGTTCACTGCACCCCAAAAAGGATTTTGTTCACTGCACCCCAAAAAGGATGTTGTTCACTCCACCCCAAAAAGATTGTGTTCACTGCACCCCAAAAAGATTGTGTTCACTGCACCCCACAAAGGATTTTGTTCACTGCACCCCAAAAAGATTGTGTTCACTGCACCCCAAAAAGGATGTTGTTCACTGCACCCCAAAAAGGATTTTGTTCACTGCACCCCAAAAAGATTGTGTTCACTGCACCCCACAAAGAATTTTGTTCACTGCACCCCACAAAGATTGTGTTCACTGCACACCAAAAAGGATTGTGTTCACTGCACCCCAAAAAGATTTTGTTCACTGCACCCCAAAAAGATTGTGTTCACTGCAGCCCAAAAAGATTGTGTTCACTGCAGCCCAAAAAGATTGTGTTCACTGCAGCCCAAAAAGATTGTGTTCACTGCAGCCCAAAAAGATTGTGTTCACTGCAGCCCAAAAAGATTGTGTTCACTGCAGCTCACACACAGAAAAATGGATGTGGATCACTGACACCTGCCTATCTCCAATCCCACACCACACAGCAATATCGATTGTAGTTTGTAGAACACAGTTTCCCTAAAATTCAGCAGACTCTGTCCCTAACAGGATTGAGAAGAGATCGTAGATCAGGATTGAGTGCAGACCCCACCCCCCACACAGCAATATCGATTGTAGTTTGTAGAAGACACTGACCCTATATAATTCAGCAGACTCTATCCCTAAAATGCCTACAACTCGCCCTGCCTAAACACTCCGACCTGTCCCTCAATTCTATCCGGACACAAATGGTTTTTTCCTGCCTATCTTTCCCTAATCAGCAGCCAGCACGTTGATGTGTGCTCTGTCCCTGAATCTAAGCAGCATAATGACGCCGCTGCGGCTGCCTCGAACTTATAAAGACTTGGTCACATGCTTCAGACGGCCAATCACAGCTACTGAGACATTTGCAGGCATGGCTGGGATGGCTTAAGGCACACCAGTTAAACGATTGTTGATTGGCTGTTGAAAGCCCGCCATGAAAAGAGCGCCAAAGCATGCAAAACCCGGAAATAAAACGACCGAACACGGATTTTTACCCGAACATACAGTAAAGTGTCCGTGTCCGTGTTCGGGTACAAAAAATCCAATTATTCGGTACGAACACGAATAATACAGTCCGTGTTCGCTCAACACTACTCACAACTCACTTAAGTGTTTGTATGGGAACTTACCATTTGTCGCTGCAGGGCCACAGAAGAGATTCCATAGTTCAGCCTTGATGGGCACCTCAGTGGCTACAAGAATAAATGTAGGCATGAGAACCCCCATAAAAACACAGAAAATGTAAATCTCTGTAAGCACTTTAGAAACTCACCAAAATTGTAGTAGACAGTTCAGTCTTACAAACAGGCAGTAGAAGTAGAAAATTAAACCTTATTGACTCCAACAAAGGCACAAAGGTGTCATGTCAGTAAGGGGACAACAAGAGCAAACAATTTTCATTAGGGGTTAAAACAAGCAGTAAAGCTTCATAATATATTTCAAATCATTGACCATTTAAACCTTGAAGCTAGCCAATGAAATGGTTGAAGTGTTGCCATTTTGTGGAAGTGGCCTGTGTCAAACCCTTCTCCCCCCCCAAGAGGAAAAGGATTTCAAAGCTAAAAGCTCACAACTCACCCGTGTATGGGAACCTTCCATTTGTCGCTGCAGGGCCACAGAAGAGATTCCACGCTGCTTTGAGCCTGGTTACTGCAGGAACAAAAAATAAATAAATAAAATAAAGCCATCATTCCCACTGAAATCTAATGCTTATATCAAAACTCATACCAGAAACCTAGGAGAAATGTGAGATCTGGCATTGCTGGTCTACTGAAAAGGCTGGTGTCAGTTACCCCTTGTCAAGTATGCATATATTGGATAAAAAGCCACAATCTGCATACTTGCCTGGATTTAAAGAACACCAGCATGACAGCCAGGCAACTAGCATTGTCGTCACATCAAACCACTTCAAAAAAGGACACAACACGAAGAGTTTTAAAGGCATTCAAAGGCAAAATAAGCAGCAGCATACACAGCCTTGCTATACAAAAAGCAATAACCACTGCCACACCTGCACAACAACTATGGTAAGATAATGGAGGATGAGGGGGGTCTGGAGGATGAGGGGGGTCTGAAGGGGAAGTGTGATGGCTGCAGCCCACCACAATATTAGGGAAAAACTGCATAGTTCAAACATACGTACATTTACAATTTAGGGTACAAACTAGCACTAAAAATATATTCTACATTTCTTGCAAAGCGCATCTTCCAAAAGGGTGAAAAACATTTGATACTTATGGGCCATACACACTAAGATTTTCTGAAGACTTTTTCCTTTAGATTTCCCAAAACCATATAATATGAGGTCAAACCTAAACCCTTTCAATTTGTATGCAATCTGGCCGGCCCTAGCACTACATAGAAAAGGGAAATCTGAAGGAAATCCAGCCACAAAAGTTGGATAGTGTGTATCCAGCTTTAGGCTCCATTCACATCTTAGCGTATCATTTTCTCTGGCTTTTTGCAGGTGTTTGGAGGAAGGCATTGACAAAAAAAAAAAAACCACGTAATCAGCCAAAAAAGAAGCCCATGTACTTTGAACTTCAGGAGCTTTGCTTCAGCAGAAAAAGCTCATATGTGAACAGAGGCCATTGAAATGAATAGGATTTTGCTTGTTGGGCGTTTTGAGACTTCAGAGATGAGCGTTTTACAAGCTGAAATAAACTCAGGTGTGAACAGGGCCTAAGTGAAGCCTGCCTCAAAGCACTGGAGCGCAGCAGTAGTCCAAGAGCCAGGCAAGTAGCATTTTGCAGCTCGGCATTTTTCCAGAGAATGTAGCCCCCCCCCCCCCCCACCCATTTCTAAAACCATGAACAGCCAACCTAAAAAAGCCGTGGGAATACAGAGCAAGCCGGTAGAGAAGGCATTCTGGTTCCCCTGGAGCTACAAGGCAGAGAAAGGCTGATCTATGCAGTACAAAGGCTTGCCTGTTTGTATACAGACATACGGAAGCCACTATATAACAGTTGATGACAAACTAAAGCAATCATAATAAGAGTGCAACATATTTATCACATTTAAACAAGGTAAAAAAAAAAAAAAAGTTAGGCTGTAGCTTTAAAATGCTTCCATAATGCCATTCAAACTCCGCTTACCAAGCCATGTGCTGGTGAAAGGGCAGATTTGTGCACAGGTGAGGGGATTTATGGGTAATCAGCCATTTTTTTTCCCTTAGGCAACTTTATTTGTATCAGCACCAAACTGACAAAGCTCACAAACTCTCAAAAAGGTTAAAAACAAAATTTTCCTTTTGAAATCAGTGCCCAGATGTGTCACTATTCCTGTACAGGTGCGGGAATAGGAAATACAATGTAAAATGGGTCATGATGAACTAGAAACCTGAAGGTCAGCTGACACAGCCACATATCCTAAACATTAACCCCTCATTGCCTAGTTTCATTGTTGCTTTATTGAATTACCCTGATTAAACACGCCTAACCTTTTGTTTGAGCCTGGGTTCACACGGACACAGCCATCCGCACCGCATGGGGGAGCTGAAAAAGCCATCCGCACCGCATGGGGGAGCTGAAAAAGCCATCCGCACCGCATGGGGGAGCTGAAAAAGCCATCCGCACCGCATGGGGGAGCTGAAAAAGCCATCCGCACCGCATGGGGGAGCTGAAAAAGCCATCCGCATCACAAGGGGAGCTGAACAAGCCATCCGCACCACATGGGGAGCTGAACAAGCCATCCGCACCACATGGGGAGCTGAACAAGCCATCCGCACTGTTGGTGGTCAGCTTGACCCTTCTATGGATAGCCATCCGACCATCAGATGACCAGTCAATTATATGTAAGCAGGTACCCGGGAGAGAGAATTCACCACAGAATGAGACATGCAGACAGGTTTATGGGTGAATCAATTCTCAAAAGTTTTAATATTGCATCCAGTTTATATAGATAGAAGCAGGGTGGAGTAGTGATTCTCTTATCAGGAAACATGCTGAAATGGCAACATTCTATGAGCTAATACAAAAAGTGCAATTTAGCTAAAATCATATAGATAACTAAAGAAAAGAAAAACATTTCTCCGCAAAGCTGGATCTTGAGCTCCAGATAAGTTGCTAAATATTGCATATACCTCAAACAATGTTAGGTGTGGCTCAGACTTATCTAATGGGAACAGAAGATTGCATAAGAAAAATGGAGTTAACTCCTTCAAATCCCCTCTTAAAAAATCATAACTTATACATGGTTTTTTTTTATACATATGGTGTCATCAAGGGACATACAGTCTCCTTGGCTGAGAAATTATAAAAGGAAACGACACATGTTCTTGGATTCCTTGCTCGCCTCAAGTACGTGTTCCTCCTTATTGTTACCCATTACTCCCATGATCGGAACTACACAAAGTATTACGACACCTATAACAAATATACTAACAATGATAATTCCTAGCTGCACTAGGGCTTGTTTCCAACTATTAAACCATCCAAAATACTGATCCCAAGGGTTGTCAATGCCAGAATTCTTTTTCAGTTACACAGAATGGCCAGAGTGACCTTACTGTTGGGGCCAGTATTATCAGGAATGTAAGTACAGCATCCATCTATTTTATCAATATACTGTATATACAGGTACCACCTTTTTCTGCAAGGATCATATCCAGAGCCATTCTGTTTTGGAATGCCATCTGGGAAGTGGCTTCTAGTTGTTCTGCTATGCCCTTTAGGGCATCCCTTGTATAGTTAACAAATCTCAGCTGATTATAATAGATATAATTTATCCAATCTACATTTTTATTTATGGTGACAAGGGGAGAGATAAAGAACTCAAGACCGGCTTTGACTTGGTCTCTAGCTTTAAATTCATTAGGGACCCCTCTTGGGACCCCGATGGTATCTATATATACATGTAGATCAAAACTTCCTATAGGAGCTTCTCTTCTTTTCCTGTAGTTCTAGTGTTCCCCTTAAGCTGGTATGTGTTTTTGTCATTTTCAGTAAATATGTGTAGGGGCATTATAACTTTGGCAAGGGCACACTCTCCTGTCTACTTCAAAGGCAACCTAAACCTTATTTTCATATCTCCACATATCCAGTAAATGTCTCCCAGAGACATTGTTTGATACTCTATTATAGTGGACCTGTAGGTGGAGCAATATCCCTCTGTAAAGTTCCCTAAATACCCGCCCCCACCACTATGTCTGAAGTAACATGTATAATTACCTGGGTAAATGGTGATAGACCCAGTGGGCCTAAATTTTCCAGCTATGATGGGATATTCCTTTTTCCATGTTTCACAGCTAGAATGGTTACTAGAGGTATTGGTATAGAGGCTAAGAAAACAAGTTTCTACATTCTCGGGGATGTTAAGGGGCAACGTACCCAAGTGCAGCCTAGCTCCTCCACAGACATAGCAATCTGACATGTTATGTGAGCTAGCACTATACCTCATCCATTCTAACCATAAGTTTACATCAGAGCACCCTGTCTCTATGGGCATAGTATCCTCACAGATGGGATCTGCTATAGCTACCATTTCTCCCAAAGTCTGCACACAGGGCCTTAAAGGATTCGTCTCTTGTACCTGTGATGGCCACTCAGAAGAGCCATATATGTCTTTTAGCTAAAAAGGCTTTCTGAAGCTAATGAACTCTGATCTCTACCGGATACCCAAAACGTAAGTTCTACTATCTTCTGGACTAGGATTTTCTATGGTTAAGCTAAATTGCTCGGGAACATGTTTAACAATTGTCATTCTGCTTATAAGTGTCTTTCTATTTTTATCCTTGCTAGTAGTAGGTTTGTACTCCCAATCATCTTCCGTGTTCCAACCCACTGATCCCAAATAGTCACAATGGTCTCCCCAATATTTGTCCGTGACACATATAAATACAGTTCCTGGGCCTAATCTCCTATCATTATACCGTATGGTATCATCACTACCAGGGAGTATCGTTTCATAAGGCACTATAAAAGCAGCTACCTGTGTGTTAGAGGAATTATACTAAAATTGTGTCATGCCATTTGTTTGTGTGATGGCTATCTGGGAGGTTGAACTATGGGACAGGGCTCTTTTATTCCTTTTCTGAGTTATCTCTGATACTATATCTGGGCTGGTGGCGTTCAGGGTCCCACAAATTCCTCCAAGGGGCCACAGATCCGCTGGGTGATATATACAGTTAGTTATGATCCAGGTTGGGATGAACACTAAAAATACTAGTGCCACCAACAAAATCCACAGCTTGTCAAAGTTCTTTGCTATGAATACAGTCATTTTACTAATTTTCAGAGACTATAACACCTGCTTCACTCGCTCTTCAAGGATTTTCCACATCTGCTTCACCTCCTTTATCTGTGTCTTTATCTCGTTCACACACTCCACCTTGACTTTTTTACTCACTGGCATGGATCCGGGCTTGTTGGTCTTCCACAAGGACAGCGATTCTGGTCACTGTGACTACCTTTGTCTTTTGGTCCAAAACGAGATCCAGCCTTGGTTTTGTCATGTGGCGACAGCTTGCTCACTACGTCATCTCCCTCCTCCAAGGAATGGGTTGGTATCTGTGAAATGAAAAGAAAGGTGCGAGCAACTTTTCGTTCTACTTGATTCAAAATTTCAATTACCCTTTTCTCAACTTGTCCTTTTCATCCTTTCCACTATTCCTGAGCTCTATTTTCAGGATTTTGACTAGTTTCTGGCATCTTTTTGATATGAAAGCTGGACCATTATTAGAACTAATTCAAAGCAGGCACCCCCATCCAGGAATAATCTCCTGACTGAGAATGCGTGCCACAGTGTGGGCATCTCCCTTTTTTTGGTCTCCACTCAGCTGCTGAACCCATCCACTATTGACTAAAAGGAACTCTTATTTCTTCCCTGCTTTGGGCCTATATGTGAAATCTATTTGTAGATGTGTGAATGGGTTTGATGGGTATTGGAGATGCTCATGTGTGGCCTTATATGTTTGGATTGTTTGTTCCTAATACAGGTGATGCATCTAGCAACATATGCTTGCACTAAACTGTCAGCAATACCTCATATGTTCTTTCCCACCCCCTGTGTCCTATTCCATAATACTAGGCAATAAACAGTGGGGCGCTATCTGCGGGGATACACACAAGAGCTCCCCTCTTTTAGAAAAAGGTTATTCCCAACGTTTTCTAAAACATCACCCTAGTCCTTAAAACCTGTTCTGTAGCATGCGTTTGTAGCTTTGATAATGTGTGATCTTTTGGCCTGGAGCAAGAAATGAACTACAAAAACATCCTCTGCTCCCTCTATGGCTGCCTATATATCATGTTGTGTTGTAACACACCCTTTAATACCAGTAGCCCATTTTAAAACTGGGGCCTACCTAGGGCAAATGATGTGGCCATCCCTATTACCATCTCACAAGATGCTATGTACTATGTTCAGAGTCACTTCAGGCATGCCTTTAGACCTGGACTGCGACCATCTTTGGACAAAAACTATAGGGCATAGTCTACCACCATACTCCTGGGCAAGTGCACCTGTCATGGTCTTACAATTGTCCCTTGCATAAACACAATACATTTTTCCATGATTTGGGAGGCCCAGTGCAGACGCTACAACCATAGCATTTTTCAGATATATAAACGTATTTAACATTTCTTGTGACATTTCTGGACCTGTGGTTTGTCTCAAAATGTTATTATAGATAGGAGCAGTCCGGATCCATAACAAGCAATGATCCTGTGGGCGGGCAAGACCCACTGTGGGCTGGCAAGACCCACTTCTTATGTGACTGACTCTACTATCACCTGTGAGAACAAAACCAAGGTAAACAACACTTTCCTGACACTACTGTCATAATTCCTGTGACACTTTGTGTCCACATACATGTACATTTCTTCAATAAACTCACTCGCTCTGACTGGCCTCCACAGAGTGACTACATATGTCAGATACATATTGTAGCGGGACTGACCCATGAGCAGGTGTCCATCCCCTCTTGCATGGTCTGGAGAACTATAGAGCGGACAATTGAATTGTCTGCTTGGCCCTAAGGCATTTCTACACCAGGTCAGTTACCTGGACTGAAAAACAAGGAACAAAGATGGCGGTGTCTCCTCATCCAATAGGACGCTTTAAAAAAAAAAACACACTACTTAAACCAATCACTGTACAGTGGGTAACATCGGATGGTATGGCTGTCAGTAGAGATGGCACATCAGATACCACTTGCATGCTATGATCAGATAAAGAACTAAAAAACTTTTTGGCTTAGTGCCAATTTTCCAAAAACTTTTTTTTTTTTTTTTTTTTTTTTTCGTGTCATTCTAACAAAAATCTGGCCAGAGGTTCCCCTCTTTCAATAGAGGATACCCATAAAATATAATTTAAAAACTATAATCAGATAAAAAGTTAATCTGATTTGAAACTTTTGGCTCTGTGCCAACAGGGTCCAATGGTCACACTAATTGCAGTAACTCTTTCTGTCCAAAAATAAATTCCATAGCTATGACAGGAATAAAGATATGACGTTTGAACGCTTTCTTGGCAAGTAGCCAATTTTCAAAATTTTGCAGGAAGGCTCCCCTTCACATAGGGGAACATTTGCCAAATATAATTTTTCATTATCTATAATTCTATAAAAAATAACTTCAAAATATCCTGCCGACAACAGCAATTTATATTTTTTCTTTTTTCTAATAAAATAGTGTTTTTATTCATTATTACTACGCTCATACAAGATGGGCACAAATGTATAAATGGCAAAACTTCTAAAAAAATTTATAAAAATAATTGCATAGGTATGGGGATTCTACAACTGTTCTGAATTAGGGAACTAATGTAGAAGTGCATTTGCAGCAGTGACCCCCCCCCCCTCTTTTCCCCTTGTGTAAGGAAATGTACTGGTTTTAAATGTATCTGACACATAAACATTTTCTGCTCGTCTGACATTAGGAAGAAAACTACACCTGCCTTGGAGAATGAAACTGTGGGGTGTAGGTGTGGTCAGGGGTATTTGTAAGGTAATATTATTATTATAGGGGGGCCTATGTTGAAAATGTCCTACTCTTTTATTTACATCTTCTGATATTGCCCTTGAAAATGCGCATTGACAGGCTGCTTTTCTTTAGACAGATCAGATGCCAGTTGCATCGCTCTCTGTTATGGCTTTTTGAAAACCTTACAAAAATTTCGTAGCCCAATCAGAAACTTGCTGTTTTACAATTAACATGTACTGTGACTTTAAATTAATGACAAATGTTTGAATTCTAAGACTGTGCTACTCAGCAATGACACTTCACTGCCCAAAAACGCCAAAGTCTCACCCGTCTTCTGTCTATAGGCAATCGCTGTGGTCTATATCTACGTGTTTAAAGACTTTCACTTTCACTTCTAGTAGCTCTACGTAGCTTTTTTCCTATTCTATTGTACTAATACGGGGCATAAATAAACCAATTCTCCCCGCTTTTTCCATGTACTTTATATTACAACTAAACATTTACTAGAAGAGTTACTTGTATCCTAATATCTCTAAGGCTGGCCATACATGTCCGGACAACTCTTTATCTTACAATTTTCTGTTAGATCCACCACAAACCACATAATAAGAGGTCAAAATTAAACATATTCATTTGTATCCAATTAGGTAGGCGTTTGTACTACATAGCTGAAGGTAAATTTCAAGAAAAACTGTACTGAAAATTGTAAGAAAATTGTATCATGTATGGCCAGCATCAGACCTAAACCTTCAGTATAATTTCACAAAACCATAAACAAAATATGTCTCTAAGATTTACACATTCACAAAATCACTTAAATGTATCTGGGTCCTTAGACCCTCTTTATGGTTAAAAAACCCTCCTGAAAAGCCATTTGGTGTATGTATATTACACCTTATACTCCCAGGTATTGTGGCTATCAAGAAGGCTTTCCTACCATTATAGACAAACAAACAATACACATAATAAACATTCATCTTGATTTGTCTGATAACCTACGATCGGTCAGTCAATTTTTACAGTAATAATGTGACAGTCGCTATCAGGAACAGTGTGTTATATTAACAGTCCGCAGGCGCAATTTACTGTATACAAGTCATATACAATTACATTACACAGCTTCAATATATGTCAAACCAGTAATATGGTGCTTCAATGCAGTATGACCGTCTTCACTATAGTGCCACCTTTGACTGGTTTTAAGTCCGATATAATACCGGCATTAACCTGGTCTCTAGACAAAATGGGCCTGGACCACGTTCATACTCGGGCTTGCCCGTTTCTTATTGATCACCAAATGTGGTTTGGTTAGTTGACATACAGTGAAGTAATCAGTGACCAACCAGTTTATACACACTTACCTATTAAAACCTCTGGATCACACAAACAAATTATCTTATACTTTAATCCTTATAACTCTATGCGATAGGAAGATATAAGCAAAAGAAGATTTTACACAGAATTGACTGGCATCTATTTGTTCTTCCCTGAAGAACGGGTCTTCCCTGAAGACCCCCAGGTTTCCCTGAACCTAACATCTATTTGTTCTTCCCTGAAGAACGGGTCTTCCCTGAAGACCCTCAGGTTTCCCTGAAACCCAACATCTATTTGTTCTTCCCTGAAGAACGGGTCTTCCCTGAAGACCCCCAGGTTTCCCTGAAACCCAACATCTATTTGTTCTTCCCTGAAGAACGGGTCTTCCCTGAAGACCCCCAGGTTTCCCTGAAACCCTTTAAAAAAAATTCTGTCCTTCTTAGACAGTTACAACGTCTCCCTGAGACGCTTATTAGTTAAAACGTCTCCCTGAGACGCTTATTTCCTGATACGCTCCCGGAGCGTATTCTAGGTTCAAAGATTGGAATCGTGGTCAGAGTCTCGGACCCCTGGACAGACAGACAAATCAAAAGTGTCTACTCACCAGGGCCGAGATCTTGACCCTCCAATCCAGGACGAGCCCCCAAAACTGTTGGTGGTCAGCTTGACCCTTCTATGGATAGCCATCCGACCATCAGATGACCAGTCAATTATATGTAAGCAGGTACCCGGGAGAGAGAATTCACCACAGAATGAGACATGCAGACAGGTTTATGGGTGAATCAATTCTCAAAAGTTTTAATATTGCATCCAGTTTATATAGATAGAAGCAGGGTGGAGTAGTGATTCTCTTATCAGGAAACATGCTGAAATGGCAACATTCTATGAGCTAATACAAAAAGTGCAATTTAGCTAAAATCATATAGATAACTAAAGAAAAGAAAAACATTTCTCCGCAAAGCTGGATCTTGAGCTCCAGATAAGTTGCTAAATATTGCATATACCTCAAACAATGTTAGGTGTGGCTCAGACTTATCTAATGGGAACAGAAGATTGCATAAGAAAAATGGAGTTAACTCCTTCACGCACCACATGGGGAGCTGCACAGCCATCCGCACCACATGGGGAGCTGCACAGCCATCCGCATCACATGGGGAGCTGCACAAGCCATCCGCACCACACGGGGAGCTGAACAAGCCATCCGCATCACATGGGGAGCTGAACAAGCCATCCGCACCACATGCCAAAAGCCAATCGCATACCTCACATTAATCACCAGTACAGATGGAGGCATGCCTTCCACTGATCAATGATTTGGTTTCAGCAGAGATTCCCTGGAGTTAAAAGGCAGATAAAGGCAAGCCATTGCACTGCATAAATCAGCCTGTTTGTATACAGACATAGGGAAGCCACAATATAACAGTTGAAAGCAAACTAAAAAGCCATCATATAATAAGAGTAACATATTTATCACATTTAAACAAAGTGGAGAAAGAGGAAAAAAAATAAATAAATAATAAGTTTAGACTATAGCTTTAAACCGCAGCCATAATTGCATTCAATCTCTGCTTACCAAGCCATGTGCAGGTGAAATGGCAGACATGTGCTCAGGTGAGGGTATTTATGGGTAATCAGCCATTTTTTTCCTTACCCAACTTTATTTGTATCAGCACAAAACTGACAAAGCTCACAAACTCTCAAAAAGGATTGAAAACAAATTTTCCTTTTGAAAATCAGTGCCCAGATGTGTCACTATTCCTGTACAGGTGCGGGGAATAGGAAATAAAATGTAAAATAAGAAAAAATTAAAAGTCATGATGAACTAGAAACCTGAAGGTCAGCTGACACAGACACACATCCTAAATGTTAACCCCTTATTGCCCAGTGTCTGCGTTGCTTTATTGCATTACCCCAATTAAACATGCCTACATTTTTCTTTGAGTCTGGTTTCACATTGGTGCCTGCTAAACACAGCATGTGATTTGCACAGGAATCGCACTGCATGTGATTTGCACAGGAATCGCACCATACAATTTGTATGGCTCCAATTGCATTGCATCCGCACCAAAAAGGGTGCAGGACCCTTTTTTATACCCCACACCTGAATCGCATTGCATCGGTGTTCACACCCATGAGATGCAATTATGGCAATCGCACTGTGTTTTGCGATTTGTTTTGGGGTGTTGCTAATCTAACATTGGCACCCGCAGCAGATCACATGGACGCTGTGCATTTGCTATGCAGTACGATGTGGGAAAAACGCAGTAAATCCCATATCGCATCAGTGTTAACCAGGGCTCATGGTTTACAGAAGAAAAAGGTGCAGTAAGTACTGGTTCTCACTATTGCAATCACAAACATTGCATGCGATTCGGAGCGCACTGCTCCTAAAATCATATGCGCTGTCTGTGCGGTGCGAATTCAGCCATACAGTTTGTATTTTTCATCCTTTTAGGCCAATTTGTATTCTGCTACTTATTTTTGGAAAATAAAAAAAAAAAAAAAATCGCAATAAGCGTTTTTTTAAATGGTTTTTGCCAAAGTTATACAAACTAGGGGAAGGATTTATGTAATTTTTATTTATTTTTTACTAGTAATGATGGCGATCTGCGATTTTTAGCGGGACTGCGACATTGCAGCGGATAGATCGGACACCTAACTGACATTTTTGACACTAGGGGTGTTTAAGGGGTTAACTGTGAACCTAGGGGAGTGTTTTCTAACTGTATGGGGGAGGGACTTGTGAAATGATTTTAGAAATCCTATATACTGTAGAAGGATCACAGGCGCTCTGTGATCATTTCAGAGAGAACGGTCGGCTAATGTCAGCAGGTTCCGTGGATCGGCAGTGCGCGCTCGCCCCCCCCCCCCCCCCAGCACCACTCCCGTGAACCGACGTACCCCAATGACGATTTGCGCAGCCAAGCCAGCCTGCCACATTAGATCTGCTACGGGCGGTCTGCAGGTGGAACCAGAGGGATGATTAACCACTTGGAGCCCATGCTATAGACGAAAGCCGGCTACAGCGCAGGCTTAAAATGCCAGGAGGGCGTCCATGGATGCCCTCCCATTCTCACGTTACCCCCTCGCCTCCTGCTGTGCACGGGCGGTGCGCTCTGTGATCGCAGAATCCTTGGGACCTGGCTGATTACAGATCGGGGTAAAGGGCCATTTGCAGCGGGCCGCTTACCACGTGATCAGCTGTCACCCATTGACAGCTGATCGCGGAAGTAAACAGAAGCCGGTTATTGGAAAAAAGAAAGCCGTTAACCAACTTTTGTTAGAGGGACTTCGGTCCCCTCAGTGCCCACCAGTGCTGCTAATCAGTGCCTACCAGTGCTGCTAGTCAAGGCTATCTATTAGTGCCCATCATTACTGCTAATCAGTGCCCACCAGTGCCTCCTATCAGTGCTGCCAATCAGTGCCTCCAATTAATGTAGCTTCATCAGTGCCTCCTGATCAGTGCCCATCAGTGCCTTCAGGTCAGTGCAGCCTCATCAGTGTAGCCTAGACAGAAGCTGAGCCTAGTTGCTGTATACAGTGCAGCATTGCTTGAACAAATGAACATCGGAAGGAAATCTTATCGCAAAATGTCAGAATTATGCAACATATCTCACATTAGTGGCTGTAGGGGTGGTAAAACCTTGGTGCAACCACAGGGTTTTACCACCTCACCAAGTGCTCCCACTTTAGCTGCAGAGGCAGCAGCCGGGGTGTACATATGCTGCAGGTGCAATGCCTTGCTTCGTGGCTGCAGCCGGAGTTATATGCCCTGATGCACTGGCGGGCACTACTGCCCACTGACCGTGACCTATTCAAGTGAATAGGGACGCTCTGCAAAACACTACTTTTTCAAATCGTACCACACCAAAAACGCATGGTTTGGTGGCCACAAAGACGCTGCCTTTAACAAGTAATGGCACCCGCATGCGTTTGACAAGGACAGCATAGTGGCATGTAGTGTAGGAAATGCGCATGGAACGCCCATTTCCCGTACTGTGTTCCAGTGTGAACCAACCTTTAGGAAAAAGAGATTTGAGAGAGGAAAGGATCACTGTTATATGGAAGAAAGGAAGGAGGGATCACTATGGCACATGAAAGGCAGGAAGGATCACTAAGGCACATGAAAGGCAGGAAGGATCACTAAGGCACATGAAAGGCAGGAAGGATCACTAAGGCACATGGAAGGCAGGAAGGATCACTAAGGCACATGGAAGGCAAGAAGGATCACTAAGGCACATGGATGGCAAGAAGGACCACTAAGGCACATGGATGGCAGGAAGGATCACTAAGGCACATGGAAGGCATGAAGGATCACTAAGGCACATGGAAGGCAGGAAGGATCACTAAGGCACATGGAAGGCAAGAAGGATCACTAAGGCACATGGATGGCAGGAAGGACCACTAAGGCACATGGATGGCAGGAAGGATCACTAAGGCACATGGAAGGCAGGAAGGATCACTAAGGCACATGTAAGGCAGGAAGGATCACTAAGGCACATGGATGGCAGGAAGGACCACTAAGGCACATGGATGGCAGGAAGGATCACTAAGGCACATGGAAGGCAGGAAGGATCACTAAGGCACATGGAAGACAGGAAGGATCACTAAGGCACATGGATGGCAGGAAGGATCACTAAGGCACATGGATGGCAGGAAGGAAGGATCACTAAGGCAAATAGAAAGCAGGAAGGATCGCTATATTTTGTGGAAGAAAGGAAGGAAGAGAGGGAGGGGTGAGTTCAATCACCCAGGGTTGGCTCGGCTCCAGAGGCTCAGGCAGTGACATCAGGTGCACTGCTTCAAAATTCCCACCCATAAAACCCCTTCAAAGGCACAGGATTGGCTACACAGCGGGGGTTGTAAGCAGACACAGGGGGACATGGGGAGGAGGTGGAGCAGACCCAGTCTCCCTCCTCTTTCTTTCGTACGGAATGTAGAGTGGAAGGGAAGGTGGGAGAGCAGGTGGTCTCAGAAAACCCCCTGGGGGGGGCTGTGCTGGGTCAGCACTGAGCGTATCAGTCTTGACAGCTGCAGCACGGCGCACACAGGCAGGTGGAGTCAAGTGCTGAAACTTGTTGGGCTCCGCTGTGGAATTTAGCCTAGATTTGCGGGACACCGGGATTTACTTGAAATCCCTGGATAGTCCCAGTGAACCTGGGATGGTTGGGAGGTATGGTATAGTAATATGAACATTGATTGGTTGCTATGGGCTACTACATGACGTGCCAAGTGTTCTGCATCATGCGGGACAGACCATTGCTGATTCTGTTCTACAAGGTCCATGTCCTGCAGGGTGTCTCATTGTATGCAAAGTTCACAGTATCAGTGGGGTGACGGGTGCTGGAAAGCAGAGCGCCTGGCACTGTAGTCAAAGTATAGTCACAGCTTCAACAAAGAGGCATCACAACAAGAGCGAGTAATTAGGAAAGCAAGTGATAAACACAAATTTATTTCTGCTCCCACTGATACCAGTGACATGGGGCTTATTTCACTGACACTAACCAACCAACATCATGGCTTATTTTTACTTCCAATGGCACCAGTGATAGGGATTGTTTTTTTTTTTACACTGACACCAATTATGGGACTTTTTTTTATTCCCACCAACACCATTGATGGGGCTATTTTCCTCCCACTGACACCAATGTAGGGAACATTTCATCCCAATGACACTGATAGGCTCACTAACACTGATGTGGGGCTCATCTAAACCCACTGACACCGATGTGGGCCACGTTTCACCCCACTGATCCTTTTTCTCACTGACACCAATATAGGGCTTATTTTTTGGCGCGAACACCAAAAATGGGGCTTATTTCCTCCCACTGACACCAACATGGGGCTTATTTTTTATTCCCACCAACAATGGAGCAATTTTTCTCCAATTAAAGATATGGGGGTTATTTCCTTCCACTGACACCAAAATTACGGGGCTTATTTTTCTCTTTACACTGATGATTTGGAGCTTATTTTGCTGATGCTGACACCAGTGATGTGGTATATTTCCCCCCCCACTGACACCAATGGTGGGGTTTATTTTATCCCCACGGACATCAACAATGGAGCCTATTTTACTCACACTAACACCAACATTGGGATTTATTTTACTCCACCCACTCAATGATATGTGACTTATTTTATGTCACTGACACCAAGGACATGAGGCCTATTTTATTTTTACGTACACCAATGGTGGGTCTCATTTTGCTCCCAGTGATTTTAATGTTGGGGCTTATTTCCTCCCACTGGCACCGATATGGGGCTTATTTACCTCTCCGGGACACCAATTATACTCCTACTGACACCAATTTGAGTCCTATTTTCCTCCTACTGACATCAATGACACGGGACTCATTTTGCTGCTGCTGACACTAACAGAAGGTTTATTATCCTCCGGCTGACACCAACAATGGAACTTTTTTTTTTTATATATATATATATTTATCCCAAATTACATTAAGGTTTAGGCTTACTTTATCCTCACTGACACCAACAATGCAGCCTATTTTTATTCCCAGTAACACCAACAATGGAACTTATTTTACTCACCCTGACACCAATGATGGGGCGTATTTTTATTCCCACTGACACCAACAGTGGGGCTTTTTTCTTTTTCTACACAATGACACCAACAATGGGACTTATTTCACTCACCAGGACATTGATGACTTGGGGCCCATTTTACTCCCACTGACACCAACAATACGGGTTTTAAATTTTATTCTTATTCCCACTGACACCAATAACAGGGCTTATGACACCATTGAAGGTGAAATCAGTGAGGGGTTATTTGTATTCCTTCTGACGCCAGGATTATGGGGCATATTTTCTTCCTGGGACACAAACAGTATGAGGCCTATTTTACTCTCACTGACATGGACATCACGGGGCTCATTTTTTTTCCCCCACTGTCACCAACAATATGGGGCTTATTTTCCTTTCCTTTTACTCCTGCCAACACCAGGGACAAGGTTTTTCTCCTCACTGACACCAGTGATGAGGCTTATTCTTTCCCCACTGACCTCACCCATATAGGGTCTTTCCACTCCTACCAATGTGTGGCCATTTTCCTCCCACTAACACCCTCGATATGGGCGGATACCAGCGAAAAGGTTTATTACCCATTTGCTGACACCAATGATGGGGCTTATTTATATTCCCACTGACACCAATAATGGGTCTTGTTTTTACTCCATATGACACCAACAGTGGGGACTAGTTTATCCCACTGATATCAGTGATTGAATGCAAACAAGGGAAGCATTGGCCATTGGTTAGTACAGGGTACAAATCTGGCTGCAGCTGAGTGCTTAGGCCCTGTTCACACCTGAGTGCTTTTCAGCTCGTAAAACGCTCATCTCTGAAGTCTCAAAATGCCCAACAAGCAAAATCCCATTCATTTCAATGGCCCCTGTTCACATATGTGCGTTTTGTCGCCTGAAACAAAACGTCTGAAGCTCAAAAAAAGTACATGAGCTTCTTTTTGGCAGATTACAAGCGTTTTTGTTAGAGGTCAATGCCTGCCTCCAAACACCTGCAAAAAAACCCTGAAAAAACACGTTAAAGCGATACGCTCAGGTGTGAATGGAGTCTGAAGTAAAACTAAAAGCACATTTTTTTTAAAAAAAATTTTGTATTGCGTGGAGAGGGACTGGAATCCCTGTTAGTTTTTATTGTTGTCTGTGTCCCTGATGGGGAGATATCCCCTCTCTATTTTGTCCTGTTTACCATTATCATTGAAAGTGAAAGTAAAAGAAAGTCCTCAATTTCGGGGTGTCCCCAGAAAAGTAATAGAAATCTTCCAATGGGGACACTCGTTCTGATGGTCCCCAAGGAATTCCCTTAATTTGCAGGGATTTCCTCCCACTTCCTGTTTGGCTATGAGATGGGAAGTGAAGGATAACCCCTGCAAAGGGACACATAGCAAAAAAAAAAGAAAAATTCTCGCAGGGGTAATACCCTTACATTGCTCTATCCAAAATGAGAAAAAAAAGGAAGGGTTTGCCCATAGTTCTACTTTAAGTTTCTCTTCTGGAAATAATTCTACCAGTTAGTTATAGAGATATACTATAAAAACAAAAGTAATTAATTGGTAATTGCTGTAGTTTTCCAAGGACTGGCTCCACATGCATGCTAGTAGACAGTGGTGCATTGTGCCACCATTCATGTTGAATTGATTGGCTTGATTTTGGAATATGCAATAACGTGATTGAGGTCAAACACTGGCTTCTGTTAAATTTACCCATGCAGTGGTGCCCCCCTCCTCCAGCATTGTATGCCTTGTATCAGGGCCAGATTAACGTAGGGGCTATTGGAGCTGCAGCTCCAGGCCCCTACTTTAATATAGGCCCAGTAGGGGCAGGCTGATTGTTCGGCTCAGGGCCAGTAGGAGGGCCACATGGCTCCTGCCACATTCTGCAGCAGGGGAAATATGACAGTGGGAGGTTTATGGGTGCGGTGGTAGGGGCAAATACAAGCACCAATCACCCTCTTTGACTCTCTATGAAGCAGCTGAAAGCTGCTTCTCCTCTTCTCCCTCCTGCAACTTTCAGCTGCTTCCTTTGTGAGCCATAGAGGGAGATCAGTGCTCATGATTGCCCCCACCCCCTGCACCATTCACCCCAGACTGTCCATCAGATTCCCCCTGCTCTCTGGGTACTGATTCTTACCGTTTACAGACTGTGTTCATTCATACCTGAAGCCCTGAACCACCAAAATCCTCAGCACCAGGCCCATGATGTTCTTAATCCAGCCCTGCCTTGTATGGGTAAATTACTTTTTAGATAGGGGGGACTGTAATAATTACTAACCCTTACCCCATTCCTCACCAGTGATCTCCGCTGATCTTCATTGTTGTAGGAGGACCCTCACCGTTCTCATGTACCCTACAGGAGTTCTGGTGTTGCATTGTACATGATGATGATGGAGAGCTGCGAGGCACAAGCAGGCATTGGCTTCATGAATGGGAGGAATAAGGTAAGTATTTCAATTTATTCAACCCCCCCCCCAGTCAAAAGAGCATTTAACCCTTGGGAGTAGGGCTGGGGGTTCCAACTACATGGGTAAATGTAAAAGTAGCCTGGAGTTGGGCTTTACCCACTTAAGCCCCAGAAGGTTTACCCCCCTTTATGACCGGCCATTTTTTGGGATACGGCACATCGTTACTTTACCTGGCAGTTGCGCTGACATGCGACACTGTACCCAAAAAAATAAATAAATGATGTCCTTTTTTTCCTCAAATAGAGCTTTCTTTTGGTGGTATTTGATCACCTCTGCGCTTTTTATTTATTGCGCTATAAACCAAAAATGTGACCATTTTGATTAAAAAAAAAAAAATAATAATAATATTTTTTTACTTTATGCTATAAATCCTATCCAATAAAAAAACAAAAAAATATAAAATCCAATGTCTTCATCAATTTAGGCCATTATTTATTCTGCTATATATTTTTGGTGAAGGAAATAAACAGAGTCCACAAAAGTCCGTCTGAGGCTGATTATTCAGGTGTAGAAAGATATGCTCGTATATTCCAACACCAATCGTGCAAATACATTCCTGACGATCACCACGTGCGAAAAAATAAGGTTGTCTCCTTACCAGAAATTTAGACCCCCTGTTAAGGAAGGTCCACCAAGCATGAGGTGTAAACGATCATCAAGGAAGGGCCCGCACCGAATCTTCCTCCAATCCTCCACGGAATGTTCAAACAGGACCATAGACTCTGTCAACTTCATATACCCCAAGTAATAGACATTGGTGTTCCTCCAAAGATACAAATGGGGACTCACATAGTGAAGTATGTACAAATGTATTGATAAAACAATGGTAAAAGCACTCACATGTTAACTGCTTGATACAGGCATGTAGTAATAAAGATGATGGTCGCGGCTACAAACGTGTCTGCATGGGGGGCTGGCGTGTCTGACGCGTTTCGTCCTGCTATAGGCGTTGTCAAAGGCAAAGCCCCCCATGTGCAGCACGCTCTTAAATAATGTCCCCTTAGCTCAAGGTGCAATCACGCACCTCCGCTTCCGGTGCGCGATGACGCACTGCCGCTTCCGGTGCGCGATGATGCACTTCCGGTTGCGGCGTGCGTGATGACGCACTTCCTGTTTCCTAATGGTAGCGCGGTGAAGCACTTCCACCCGCAGTGGAAGTCGACCATGGAGTGCTGAATAGGAAGAAACACCTGGCACATTAGCCTCCCGGCCACTGGGGACAAACTTGAAGGCACCGCTCCTGAACTCACACATAACATAGTCGACTGACATGTCACCACGTGTTCTACTGGAAATAATCAGATTTCCATACGGTAATGGTAAAAATTAAAAACATAAATACACTTATAATATACATGGTGGGGCACAAAAAACACATACACATGAGTAAAAAAAACCCCATAATATACTATAAAAACAGCATAAATACACAACCCATAACACAAATATATCCTATGCTGTAAGCCCCCCATGAAAGATAAAATCAATGGTCAGCAGCATGAAACATGAAAACGGTCATCTAAATTGTATTTGATACAAAAAAGTGAATCTCTCAATAAAAAATGTATAGAACATCCAAAATACTAAAAAGCTCACTAGAGGATCCTAAACCAAAAGCCTTCTCCGACACTGTGAGATGAACCATAACACAAGTGGAGTGGGATGTCAACATAATCCTCAACTGTTGTTTATGAAACAGTTGACATCCCAGTCCACGTTGAGACCAAAGGGATTATAGCACTTGAAATCAAATATCCATCTGGCCTCCAGGCGTGAGATCTCTCTTCTCACGTTACTGCCTCTCCAGTGTGGAGTAAACTTGTCTATGGCAATTATTTTGGTGCCAGTTGACTTTTTGTGGTGGCACTCTAAATAATGCCTAGAAACAGTGTGTCTTGGAAAACCACGGCGAATGTTGCCCAAATGTTCAATTTGTATCAAATCAGGCAGGTCCTTGCACTAAATAGCCGATAGTAAATCTAAAGTAGATTGTACAGTGTAGATTGTACAGTGTATGGCCGCCTTAAAGGAAGAATTAGGAAAGTGAGTGTTAATAAAAAAAAAAGGTGATATAGGAGTGAAGTAGGCATAATCCAGAGTGGAAAAACACACCCCATTCTGTGATAATAGCATAAGGCAGTGCATGATAGAATATGAGGTTTCCTGGAAGGTCATAAGACAATACAGGAAGTCAGCTCCCAGAAAGCATTTTTTTTTAATTCTGAAATACCGGGTGAAAATTCAAAACTTCTGTGGACTATGTAAGTGAGAGGTAAGGAGTGCAGTTGTCCACAAGGGATGGCTGGTACTGGTGTCTTGCAGGAATGTTGTCAGTTGGACATGCAGACGGGTCAGTCCAGGTATCAAGCAGTGAAATGGTCAATAAATAGGTAAAGGGTTGGTCCAGACAGCAGGCAGAAATGTGGTCAATAAACTGGCCAGGGTCAGTACAGGTAGCAGGCAGAGACAATATTTCACTAGTGTGTCGCGATCAGGAATGCTTTTGCCAAGCAGGAAGAGTTCAAAAGCCTGAGTCAGGCACTGTACTGTGGGAACTGTAATCCAGAGGAGAGAAACTCTACTGTAACCAAGAGCTTTTCAACTGCATTTCCCAGAGAGAGGGTACTAGGAGGAGGAAAAAGAGCTGAATATTCTCAGGCTGTACAGGGCATAACTTCCTTTTGCTGTGAGGGAGATCTGAGAGTGCACATCGCCTTCCAGTGTGCACCATCACTGCTGCATGTCAGTGGCCTAAGTAGGATCCAGAGTGCTGAGTTTGGGAGTGCCAACAGCCAGAGGCAGCTGGGTTCAGAGCAGAGAGTGAACTAATCACTGTGTGGGACTGGAAAATCAGCTGCAATATTGCTGGGATGAGCAAACGGCTGCTGTGGGGATTTACTATCTGAGAGACTGAGCTCTTTCGGAACTGACCAAACAGCCATATAGTATCCTTACTGTTGCATGTAGGCTTGACTGGGACCATTTTTCATGTGCACCAATGGTACAACTGGGCCCCAAACGCTAGCCATCTGAAGAGTTAGGACAAAATACTGTTCTAAATAGTAGACATGGGACAAATACCCCCCTGCTCGGTTTGCAGCAGAACTCCCAAATGGGAAATGTTCTAACCCGAACAGTGAACCTCATTAAAGTCTATGAGAGCTGAACAAGAAAAAATAAAAGTGCCAATTTTGAAGGCTTATATGTAAGTAGTTGGTCATAAAAGGGGTATGGGGGTCCGGGTACTGCCCTGGGGGGGCATGTATCAATGCAAATTTTTCAGTTATGCTTAAAGTGCAACAATAAAAATGTAAAATTCCTTTAACCACTTGCCGACCAGCCGCTGCAGGTCGGCTGTTACGTGAAATGACATACCTGTACATCACTTTGTGTAGCAGATAGTGGGGGCGCACGTGTGCTGCTGGATGCACGCGCACATTTCGATTGGCTAGAGGGGAGCCAATCAGCTGGTCAGCTCTCCCTCTGTCTTATCTCACTAACTATGCTAGTTTTATTACCATTCCCAGTTAAATTTGTTTCTTTTTTTCCCTTTAGCTTAGAGATTGTGGTTTTTTTTTGGTTTTTTTACCATTCTGCTAAACAATTTTGTGAAACAGTACTGCTTGGACCTTGAAGGGGACATACCCCGAATACTTGTCCTGAAAAAATTGTATGTTAGTGCAAATAAAAAAAAAAAAAGTATCACAGACAGTACTCAATTCTCTATTGACAGAGTGAAAGCACAGCCCCTCATATTTACAGTGTTGGCTGTCCAAGTCACCTAGTCAACATTTGCACCAAAACTGCCGGTAAGGAGCTCTCAGCGTCACCTGAGGAACTGCTCATTGACATACTACTACTTTGAGAAAAGTTCCAAAGAGAAGACCTAAAAGAGTTAAGAGTTTTGCAATGTTGCCCAGCAGAGAGTCCAAAAGCATTGTCCTAAACGCTGGCTTTCTTTAGGAAAAGGTTTGGACAATCTGCTCTACCAGTGGCCAGCTTTTCTTTCATATTTTCAGTCAAACAGTGAGAATCAGAAGTCAGCTCATATTCAGAAAAGGCTGAAAAGATCCCCAAAATAAACTATATGCATGCTTTCTCCATAACGTCACACAATGCTTTGACAAATTTAAATTTGATTTTTCAAAACAAGGCACCTGTCCTCCTCATGTTGCATCAGAGTGTACACAAGCTCCTTCATGCAATTGCAAGCAGATTTATAAAGCCAAAAGGTAATGAGAGAACAAAACATTGAGGAAATCAATGTAAGCAACAGTAAAATTCACCTCCCAGATGAAGAGCTTTTTATTGGGTACCTGGCAAGGAGGCAGTTAAGTGAGGAAGGACAAGAGCTACCCCATTACAAGACAAATCAGTTTTTAAAGAGGTCAGATCATTCTATGCCAAGAGCTTTAAAGAAATCTTGGAGAAGTTCCCAATGAAAGATCAAATTTTAAAGAAACTGTCTGGTCAACATGGAGAACCAAGACGAGGTGAATCCAGAGCAGATTTTGATTTTGGCAGAGAGAATTCCAAATGTGATCAAGGCAGATGACAGAGCAGCTCCACTTGAAAGTCATGGATTATGTCTCAACTAACCTTGAACGACTGGTGCCAAACTACAAAAGTTTGCCAGTTGATGAATTCTGGGGGAAGCTGGCATGGAGCACCACCTCCCTGAAATGAGTTTTTTCAGGTTGGGATGTTTGCTACAGGTACTGTAAATATCTCCTAAACTTGCACTGTTTAGGAGATATTTACATTGCATGCAGCCAATGACTTCATTGGTGCATGCGCTCTGAAGGAACAGCCACCCATGTCATGTCTTCAGAGCCCTGTGCTGTCAACATCAGCTACCACACGTATGATGTGATGTCATCGCGCCTCCGGCCAATCAGACGGCTGAAGGATGCAAACCTGGAAGGACGACCATACATGTCTGCCCTGTTACTGGTAAAGCGGGCGGCACTGCGGGGGCTTCATTCTATGGTATTTCATGCAATGCATACTAGCTCATTATGTCTGTCTTTCAGATTTTACATTTTTTTTCTAACACCGGGACAGAAACAACACAGATGGCAACCAGAAAAAAAAAATGGATTTTTGTAAAATCTTACCGTAAAATCCTTTTCTCTTAGCTCATTGACAGACGTAGTCCTCGGTGATTCAACACCCTCGGGTTATGCTGCCCTCTACAGGAGTAGGACTAGACAGGAAAGAAAACGTTCTGGCCACACCCTAGGGGCAGTCCCAGAGGGTATATCCTCTCACTTCCTGCTCTAGCAAATCAGTTATGTCACAAAGCAGTGTTTAGAGAATTTAACCCAACCCAACTCAAAAACAGAGGGGCGGGTACTACGTCTGTCAATGAGCTAAGAGAAAAGGATTTTACGGTAAGATTTTACAAAAATCCATTTTTCTCTATCGCTCATTGACAGACGTAGTCCTCGGTGATTCAACACCCTCGGGACGTCCCAAAGCAGTACCACAAATGAGGGGTGGGAAAATGGAAATCAAATCCAATCTAGAAGGCCCAACCGGTGCCAAATAGAAGTTTACAATGCTCATCCTCAATGATGAGACTCAACAGAAATTTTTCAACAGAAAAAAACCCCGAGGTAGACCACCGGTCTCCTCAAATTGCGGCCTGCAAAACCTTGCGGCCAAATGAGGCATCCGCCGATGCCATCACATCAATCTTATAAAATTTTGTAAAGGTATGTACCGACGACCAGGTGGCCGCCTTACATACCTGGACCACTGACGCCTGATGGCAATAGGCCCAGGAAGTACTGAGCGCTCGAGTGAAGTGCGCCCTAACAGGGAACGGAGGATTCCGACCCTTAATAGAATAAGCCTGTACCACCGTCTGACTGATCCATGTAGATATGGTCGCGGCAGACACAGGCAACCCCCTTTAAGGGCTATCCGTGATCACAAAAAGTGAGTCCGGTCTTACGAAAACAAGTTCGTAGTAGTCAAGTGTATCCTTCTGAACCCCATCCAAGGAGTGTAATGCAAACTCCCAAGGATGGCTAGTCTTAGGACACGGGGAAGGTAACACAATACTTTTATTCAGATGAAAAACTCTGAAAACCACTTTAGGAAGGAAGGATGGATTCGGAAGAAGAACCACCTTATCCCTATGAACCACCAGATATGGGGAACGACAAGATAATGCGGCCAGTTCTGACACCCTGCGTGCAGAAGTAATGGCCACCAAGAAGGCCACCTTCTGGGATAATGTAAGCAAGGGAATCTCCCTAATATCTTCAAAGAGAAGTTTCTGAAGAACCGACCACACTAAATTAAGATCCCAGGCGGTAAGGGTATGCGCACTGGCGGAGCCAGATGTCGCACCCCCTGGATGAAATTCCGCACCAAGGAATGATTAGCCAAAGGTTTCTTGAACGAAGATTGCTAACGCCGAAAACCTGACCCTTGATCGTGCTCAAGGATAGTTTCTGCTCAACCCCTTGTTGCAGACAGACCAAAATTCGGGTCACCGAATAGGTATGTGGGGGAAATCCAATAGATTCACACCATGCAATATAAGACTTCCGTGTGCTGGAAGTCGCTTTCCTTGCTTTAACTGGAGGTAGGAATAACTGAAGCTGACACTCCCTTGTCCTTCAGTACCTGGGTCTCAATGGCCAGGCCATTAAGCCAGCGACTGTAAAGCAAGATGGAAGATCGGTCCCTGAGACCGCAAATCCTCCCTGAGAGGAAGTCTCCAAGGAGCGTCCGCGACTAGCCTCACCAAGTCAGCGTACCAGGCTCGACGAGGTCAGGCCGGAATTTCCAGAATAACTGGATTTCCCTCCACCTCTATCCTGCGAAGAAGTTCCCGCAGCAGCTTGAGAGGATGGAAGGCATGCCGTAGCTGATACTGCCCCCACGGGGCGATCAGCGTTTCTGCTGCGTCCGCTAGAGGATCGCGGCGCGAGCTACAAACCTCCGCACCTTCCTGTTAAGCCAAGGTGCCAACAGATCCACATCTGGGATGTCCCAATGAAGGGACAGCTAGTGAAAAACCTCTGGATGAAGAGGCCATATGCGATTGGATCCGAATCGGGCTGCTCTAGAGCTGCTCGATCCAGTAAATCAGACAAATTCTGATCGCTCTCAGTTCCGATACCCTTATTGGTAATCTAGATACTATCGGAAGAAATGACTTCCCCTGGTTGAGCATCGGAGACTTCCTGGTCCGCTCGCTCAACCGGATCCGATTGTCCAGGGAATCGGAATTCTGATTCCATTAAAAAAGAATCTCCTTCAGGAGAATTCGGGTATGAGACTGGGTATACGGTACTGCCTCTAAGAAGGCCACCATCAGTCCCAGCCAATTGACGGACAGCAACATCCGAATCGTTGACTGAACCTTCTGGAGTTTCTCCGCAAGGAGAAACTCTCTTGCCCAGGATGTATCCAACCTTAGGCCCAGATAGTTCAGTCTCCTGGTGGGAACCAGGGATGATCTTTGGGAAAGCGAAAAAACGCTGATATCCTGCGATGATGGGGATATAAAGATAGGCCTCCTAAATGTCTATGGACGCCAGGAAATCCCCCTGATGCAGGGAGGCCACCACTGTACGGATGGACTCTATTTCTTCCCAAGTCCAGATTTGGACGCACCTTGCCCTCTTTCCTGGGCATTGTGAATAGGTTCAAATAGAACCCCTGAAACCGTTCAATGTTAGAAGGGAAGAATCGCACCGGTGGAAGTGATCGAAACTCGATCCTGTGTCCTCCAGAAACCGGTGAAGACATCCCCCCCACCCCAGAGATGGGTAGGGGCGCATCAGGCTGTATCTTCAGGCTTGGCTGAGCCGGACTTTTTGTTTAGCCGACCAGCGCCCTTTGAAACCCCTCTAAAGGGGCTTTGGAGGGTTTCGCCTTATCGCCCGCCCTCACGGAACGAACAACTCTATATGAGCAGAAAAGGAAGGTCCTCGTTAGTTACGAGGTCCTTTTATCCTAACAGTCTGTGGCAAGACAGCAGGTGGTACCGTCTATCCTATAAAGAGGAATTCCTCAAACGGATAGCACCTAGCCATGCGTTTGGAAATAACAGGGGTTCGTTTCAAAAACGACCCCATTTGGGTAAAGGAAAATCAAATCCTTCGCCCTTTTGGTAGGCTAACAAGTACCAAAAAGGAATCTCAGTCTCAGCTACCTCTGCCAGTGTAACCTCAAGACTAAAGGTTTCCCAAACGGACGCAACTAGTGCATCCACCACTCTTGTGCTATGGCGGAGGCAGAAACGTGCTCCTCACTGCTGAGGAGATATTACCTGAGACAACAGCCCCCGATAATGCATTAAAAACAAGTGGGGTACTGGAGGGTCCTGCGGCCACCTTGAGGGGATCAGGTGGGGATACCTATGCGGCAGGGTCAATGATTATACAAGACACTTGCCAGCGACAAAAAAATGACAAAGTAAAAAACTTTTTTTTTTTTTTTTGTGTCCCCCAGTCGCAACAGCGCCCCTCAGTGTTACCTGCCTTTTTGGACCACACAGAGAGAGAGAGAGAGACCCCAAGGCTCATCCCTGATGCACAGAAGTTTTCATCAGCTTGTTCAGTGCTTGTCTTGTTACAGACAGGAAGTCTTTGGCCCTATTTCCTGGGTAAAGGAGGCGGCTCCGCCCCTTAACACGCCTGCCGGCGCCTCCCCCTGGCTCCATGAGGTGTTTGAGTCACCTCAAACATGGCCGCCCCCATGCTGGAGACACGAGGCTACACCAAAATGGCGGCCTCGTGCGATCTACCAGACAATGGCGGCGGCCTGCACAGAATAGCGGCATGTCTGCAGAAGGATCTCGGCCTCACAACCCTTCACCCTCATGGTGGTCAGCGGTACCGGACCCTGGCGGGCCGTATGCGGTCCATGGCCGTCGGGAGGCATCTGCTTAGCTGGAGGAATGATCTGGAATGCAGTATACATGTATAGACATCGCCATGTGGCTTCTGACAGGTAGGATACCTTATACTATCACAGTAAAGTTCTAGTACTGCCACTGACTACAATCATTTTCACATTTTTACAATTAGATTGTCAGCTCCCAAACCAAGCCTCCTGGCTTCTTGTACACAAAAATCACACTCAATTAGGGGGATCTGTGACATGTTATAGGATAGAGGGGAACCCATCCTTACCATTACAGAGAGGGGCCCGCGTTCACCACAAGACCCGTCAGGGGGAAAGGGGGAACATACTACTCACCATACCGGAACCAGGCGGGCGCCAACTCCTGACAGTACCCCTCTCCACCGAGGTAGGAGGGCTGTCGACCAATACGGACGCCGTGACTCATGGTCTTTGGCGTTTCAGCGAGACGTTTAACTCGCAGGGTCAGTCCCCGTCCAGTGGGACTATGTCGCGGCCGACCCAGCGCGGAGCTATGGCCTGCACGCGCTCGTAGGCTGAACTGGGGTGACCACTGGATCTCAACATCCAGCCCGTCGCCCAGTTCAGCTTTCTTGCTTGAAGATCTCACAGGAACACTGGAGGAAAAAAAAGCTGTCTAAAAAATCTTTTCTAAGAAAAAAATCCTGCCAGGACCGAAGATCCCAGCAAGGTATCTAGGTCCTTACTCCTAACTAGACAGAAAAAAACTGATTTGCTAGAGCAGGAAGTGAGAGGATATACCCTCTGGGACTGCCCCTAGGGTGTGGCCAGAACGTTTTCTTTCCTGTCTAGTCCTACTCCTGTAGAGGGCAGCATAACCCGAGGGTGTTGAATCACCGAGGACTACGTCTGTCAATGAGCGATAGAGAAATAGGGGTTAATTCACTGAAGGCAAATAGTCTTAGGCCATGATTTTCAGCAGGGCTGTCATGGTTCCCAGGTGTGGCTGTTTAGACTGGGGAGTCTCTCACTGTGCTCAATGAGGGCTCTCATTGGGCAGTGGAGGAAACCAGGCCAATGGCGCACTCAGGCTTGTATCTACCCCAGAAAGGCAGATTCTGCCGCAGAGCATTCTGGGAGTGAGTATAATTTTGAGAGCACATGAAGCAGCATCTTTGGCAGGAAGCAGAGTCCCAGGAGGGAGAGTACGGCTGTCTCTCCTCCTGTCAAGGCTAATCGGGTGTCCCAGGCTGCTGGTCGGAGGGGGACAGAGGGCTGAGCTGCAGAGAGGATCCGGTGTGCTGGGGACCAGTAGAGCTGGGTTTCAGGAAAGCATTCCCAGTCGTGAGTACTGCAAACTGCCCCTGGGGTCTGCCTAGTGAGAGGGGACCACTCCGAAGAAGGTCAGAGGAAGCCAGGAGCTAGCTAGCTGGTGCAGGAGCAAAAGAAAAAGTGGTGCCAGTGTTGACCCTGAAGAGTAAAGGGGGTGCTAGATGTCAATGTCATCACTTGGCCTCCTGAGTTCACCTTGACTTGGCTTGCATACGAACACTGCCAGTATAGGTGAGCAGAATGGAAGCAGCAGCTAAAAAGAGTAAAAATAGGGTTAGAGACCAAACCTTTCTGAGCATGGCCTTTAAAGTGCATTTACAGCCATATTCACATTACACCCACTTTTTATATTCCTTAAATGTTACAATTACCATAGCATACCTTAGAAAGTTAAATATTTAAATACATTTTGAAAGTACTTTACCTTCTTAAAAATCCCTGCATGTTCTGTGAGGTTTTCTTTATGGGGTCTGAATATACACTCCAAACAGAGTTCCAGGAAATCTCCATTACCCTATAAAGGATAGTGAAAGTGTAAACGGTTAATTATATCTGTGCCAATATTGGCTCGGTGCTAAAATAGTCTATATGCACTCCGCTTCCAGCCATAGGGGTGGAGTAGCATTTAGAAAAAAAATTAAAACGGGAAGTATATGGACAAAACACTTGAAGCCAACAGAACATCCCTCCCCAAATGCTTTTGTTAAGCTAGATCGAATGAAAAACCTTTCCACCTAAATCCTATTGCACCCCATACATAGATTTCCTTGAAATATTTGTACTACAAAAAGGTTACATATGGATGCTTACCAAATTCCAACACCAACAGTGCATTGCTAGAAATTAGCCATGCTGCTCATCCAGCCACCTGAATGAAATGGAGGCACCATTAAAAACACACAGAGGATGACAGTGCCTTTAGACCAAGTAACAACTTTTTAAACATCTGTTCACCATTCTGCCTATTCTGTGCAATAGAACTGTTCTAATTAGTGCAACTTGAGTCACAACAACTTAGAAAAAGATTCCCATGCTACTTTTGGTCCAACTTTGGTACCACTTGCATGGACTTATGATAGAACTTTGAAGTTGGGTGCAGTGTGAACCTGGGCCAGTAGACAAACCAAACATTGTAAAACCATGAAATGCATTCCTGACTGGGCTCTTGAAGTACGAGGAGTGAAAAATATTTTTTTACGATTGATCAACATTTAAAAAGTAATTTTAGTTTTAATATTTGACATTAATATTTGACACTGCTTCAGGGTCTGAGCAAAAAAATGAATGATGCGGCTCTTTGTGGGACCACAAAGACTGCAACCAACAAAAAAAAAAATCCTTTACTGCACCAGGGTGGACACAAAATGACCAGCGAAGAGGAATCACTGGCACAGTATACACACGCAATTAGAATGGGCTTCAGTGATCTACAAGTGAATAATCTAAATATTCTGGAAACGTTCAGTGGGGCTAAAAGGGCCGCAAAACAAAATTGATGTGCAATCTGTTAAGCTACCTTAGTGGAGCTTAACAGGTAAACCAAGGATTTAAACCCATTTGTGTTTAGTGGGAGTGGCATGTGTTAGACCCTTTTCCCCTAAGGGCATAAGGATTCTAACGCAATACCAAAAAAGTCTGACCCAAGAATAGGAGTATTGATGTTGGCCTGGTCCAAGCATTTGCTGACTCTAGTATGGTGCCCTCATACTCTAACCAAGAAACACCAGGAGCAGTCCATAACTAAGAAACACCAGGAGCAGTCCAAATCAACACTCTGTATTCCCAGGAAGAAAGGATGTGCAGTCAAAGATAATCCTACCGTTCCAATCATGAGCCATAATTGAGCCCCTGGACTGGATTCCAAGCCGTTCTGCAGCAGAGGGCAAAAAGAAAGAATCTCCCCTAGCCCCGTCCTTCATGAAGGACTGGGCACTCGCCCCCCAATTCAGCCAGGACTGAGATTGACCCAAACCCCCCCCACCACCACCCCTTTCACCTGGCTTTGGGAGGGAGAGATGGAACCCCCAGTCCCCCCTACTCCCCCCCTCCCTTATCCATCTCTTCTTACTCTCCTCCTTTCTCTTTTCCCTTTTTCTTTTTCTTCTTGAGTTCTCCTTTCAAAACACAGAAAACCCCCACCGATATTACTGATAGTTTATGACAACCATGAGCCTAAAACACCTAACCCAAACAATAAGGACAGCATCCTCTTTCAACCTACTTTTCCCTCAACCCACCCTTCTTCCCCTTCCTTCCTATTTGATTCTCATAGGCATATCGGATTTCTGTTAAAAATGTCAGACCAGTTGTTAGAAATGACTCTTGAACTACTGCTCCATCCCCACCCCTGGGCTACTAGATCTCAAGATTATTTGGCTCCTACAAGTCATTACTATCACCTGGAGATCCTTATAACTAATTTATATGTATCCTAAGGGGCTTTTGTTGTCTTATCTATTACATACCTTACATTACCTACAACAAATTATAGACTTTGTTAATGATACCTATTCAATTGTCTTTTGTCTTGTACCTACGACTATTATTTACACCTCCTTTACATTACTCTGGTTTGTGATGACAGTGATCTAAACCTCTTACTTTCTATTTGATGTTTCTGTATTACATTTCTATTTTACTTTAAATAAAAACCTTTGAAAAAAATAAAAAACAAATAGAGCTTTTTTTTTTTTGGTGGTATTTATTCACCACTGGGTTTTTTTATTTTTTGCTAAAAAGATAAAATGTTGAATTAAAAACATTTTTTTCATTAGGGTTTCTGTTATAAAAGTTTGCAAATAAATGATATTTCTTCATAAGTTTAGGCTAAATTGTATTCTGCTACATTTCTTTGGTGAAAATAACCCAAATCAGTGTATATTATTTAGCCTGTAGGAAAGGTATAGAGTACACAGACTATGGTATATATCTGAAAATGTATCAGTCCTGATGTACTCACTGCCTATCTCATTTCTTAAGACCCAAAAGTGTCAGAACAGTACAGATATCGTCCAAATTATCCCTTTCTGGAATGTAGACAGTCCAAGGTACGGACCGCCTGGGTTACAAACAAACGACTCCTACATACAACAGAGGGAGACAACAGGAAGAGAGGAGAAATCTACCCCTAAGAGGAAGTTTACTCCTGTAAGAGTTATTATGGGAAAAAGGTGTCTCCACTGGAGCTTTATCACCAATCCTTGTTTCCACAGCAACCCAACATTTTCAAAATTCAGTTGTCATAAGGACAGAAAGGGAGATGAAATCTGCTGAACAGGGGTACAGACAGCAAAAAAAAAAAAAAAAAGGTACAGGGGTGTTAACCCTTCCCTATGCTATCCAAAAAACTTAAAAATGATGCTTTTGACTAGAGCTACACTTAAAAAAAATGTACCTGTTCTGACTTACAAACAAATTCGACTTAAGAGCAAACCTACAGACCCTATCTTGTTTGTAACCTGGGGACTGCCTGTATTTAGTAAGAGGCATGGCAAGTTTTTTGAAGTTGTAACTTTGTCAGAATTTTTTGGAAAATGAAGAAATTACGATTTTTTTTTAAAACTTTTTTACATACGATCACCTGTAAAATACAGCATAATAAATTCCCCTTTAGACCATTGCCAGACATCTCAAGTCTCCCGCAAGTCGCAGGAGTCTCCCGATTTCCGCCCTGAGCTCACGGACACCCGCAAGCTCAGGGCGATATCCCAGCTGTCAGTGTGTGCGAGCCATCTCAGTCTCAAGCCTGCAGTGTGTGAGAACGGAGCCACAACATTCTTTGTAGGACCAGCTCACAGGCGGAGTGATATCAAATGCACTCCGCCTGTGGAGGGAGCGGCAGAGAGGAAGCACCAGCTTTGCTCTCTACTTCAGCCGCATGCTTCCGCTCCAGGAGGCAGTTTGGCGTGTGCCATCGGATTGGCCACAACACTGACTGACTGCACAGAGAGACCTCACCAGGCATCTGTATGTATTTATTACCTCCTCCAACCAACTGTGACTCAACCCAGAGGCCAGCACCAGTGACCAGTTTACCACCTCCTCTGAACCAAACTGTGTGACAGACGCCAGCACCAGAGTGTGACCAATACCCAGAGACCAGCATCAGAGAGTGTGATCCCCAGAGACCAGCACCAGAACGTGATACCACCAGACAGACAGAACGAGATCACCAGAGAGTCACCAAAAGAGAGACCAGCACAAGAGAGTGAGAGAGTGATACCAACAGACAGAACGCACGAGACCACCAGAAAGTCACCACAAGAGAGACCAGCACGAGACCCAAAAAAAAAAAGGCATCATTGCATACTGCATTACTCTCATATTTTGTCGTCTTAATTATATATACACTTATTTTCAGTGGTATGATATAGTGATGAAAATTATGAATGCCCCCCCCCCCCCAATTTGACTGTGGAAACTTATGTGCCCCCCCCCCATTGTTCCTAGATTCCCCGCAGAGTGGGAGAGGAGGAGTCACACTGACTTGTGCGCATAGGCAGGTCCTTCCAAGTGTGTCAGTTCTTGCAGAGTATGGATAGAGTGACACAATGACGCTGAGCATCACTGTGTGTCACTCTCTCACCACATTGCCTCACTCACTGTCACTCAGGATCCCAGAGCAGTGAGTGAGTCACAGCATGAGCAGCAGGGGACATTTTATATGTAATTAGGACACTGAGTCAGCACTGCAGGGGCCATCTCTCTAGAGGGACAATTTTTCCACTTCGCAGGTGCCATATGATCTGATCCACAGGGGTTGATTCAGTGTCATACTTTTTCTATATTAATATAATAATGAATTATATATAATTTATGTATACATTTCTACAGGTCCAGGGTTATCACAGTGCAGAGCCATGTCCAAATAGGAAAAAGTATAAAAAATTCAAGTTAGACTTACCGGTAACTTGTTTTCCAATAGTCTTTCAGGACAGCACCTTAGAGAGATGGCTCCTCCCTCTCCTCATCAGGAAACACCCCATCCACCAGATTTTAAAAGGAGGCTTCTCCCACCATTCATCAGTTTGTAGAAGAGTACCTCCGGCCCATGCTGGAACACATAAACAGATATGGTTAATCACAGCAATACATTTTATACAATAGGGCGGGATCCTCCTGCTGTCCTGAAAGACTATTGGAAAACAAGTTACCGGTAAGTCTAACTTGAATTTTCCCTAAAACGTCTTTCAGGACAGCACCTTAGAGAGGATTATCGAGACTTACTCAATTTAGGGAGGGACCACAGCTTGCAGGACCTTTCTGCCAAAAGCCTGATCTTCAGCTGCCAAAAGGTCCAACCTATAGTGTCTTGCAAATGTAAAGTAGCTTGACCACGTAGCCGCTTTGCAGATTTGATCTGGAGTGGCACCAGCTTTCTCTGCCCATGTAGTGGCTAACGCTCTAGTAGAGTGAGCTCTGATCCCCTGCGGGGGAGACAATTTCATTTGGGAGTAAGCCTCTGAAATAGCGGATCTGAGCCATCTGGCTATTGATCCTTTTGATGCCTGGCGACCTTTTTTGTTGCCAGAGAAAAGAACAAAAAGAGAGTTTGATGATCTAAACTCTTTAGTAACCTCCAAGTAGTGTATAAGAACCCTTCTTACATCTAGGTAGTGAAAGCTTTCTTCCTTATCTCCTGATGGATTAGGACAGAAGGTAGGCAACACAATTTCTTGTGATCGGTTTCTCGTTGAAGCTACTTTTGGGAGAAACCCTGGATCCGTCTTGAGAATTATCCTATCTGGATATATGGACAAGAAAGGTTCGATAGCTGATAAAGCATGTAATTCACTGATTCTTCTTGCTGATGTTATTGCCACCAAGAAGACTGTCTTGAGGGTAAGGTTTTTTAGTGTAACCGTTTCTAGTGGTTCAAAAGGTTCCTTTGTGAAAGCCTGAAGGACCACCGACAAATCCCATTTGGGGAAGCTTCTGATAGGCACTGGTCTGGAGCGGGTAAGAAGAATCTGATGATTAAAGATTCTGAAGAAATGGGCCTTTCCAAGAATACCCCCAGGGCTGTAACTTGTACCTTGAGGGTACTTACTGCCAAACCTTTTCCTGCGCCCTCCTGTAGGAACTCCAAAATTGAAGTAATACTGTCCAATTTTTGATCTTTCGATTCACACCAGGTATTATATGTCTTCCAAACTTTTGCATATATATTCCTTGTGACTTTTTTCCTACTGGAAAGTAGAGTAGCAATTAATGCGTCTGAAAATCCTTTCCTTTTCAGCAGTTGCTCCTCAGATACCAGGCGGTGAGCTTTAGCTTTTCCACTTCTGGATGATAAACTGGACCTTGAAACAGTAGGTCTTGACGAAGAGGGAGCTGAAAAGCAGGTTTGACTGATAGTTGAAGGACAGTCGAAAACCAAACCCTTTTGGGCCAATAAGGAGTGATCAGGATCACTGAGGCTCTTTCCATTTGGATTTTTCTCAACACCAATGGAATGAGCTGGAAGGGGGGGAAGGCATACCCCAACCTGAACCTCCAGGGATGTGCCAGGGAATCTACTCCCAGAGAGTTGTCGTTTCTGTGGAGTGAGAAGTAAAGTGGAAGTTTTGCGTTTTCTTTCGCTGCAAACAGATCCACCTCTGGCTTTCCCCAAGTCTTGGTTATCAACATAAAGACTTCTGGGTTCAAGCTCCATTCTGCTTCTCGGATCTTCTGCCTGCTTAAATAATCCGCCACACTGTTTAGTGTACCTTTTAGGTGGATTGCTGACAAGGAAAGTAACTGCCTTTCCGCCCATTGCAGAATTTCCGTTGCCAAAAGCTGTAGGGTTTTGCTTCTTGTGCCCCCTTGCTTGTTTAGATATGCCACTGTAGTGGCGTTGTCTGAAAGGACTTGCAGATGAGTCCCCTGAAGATTTTGAGAGAAGGCAGTTAGGGCTAGGCCGACTGCCTTTAATTCCTTCCAATTTGAGGATTTTCTTGTCTCGGTCTGAGACCAAACCCCCTGTGCCAGGTTTTGGTTCCAGTGGGCTCCCCACCCCCACCTGCTGGCATCCGTTGTTAACCTCTGGTCTGCCGGGAAGGACCAGGCCAAACCCTGAGACAAGGTTATCCGATTTCTCCACCACCAAAGGGACCTCTTGACCTTGGTGGGGATTTTTACCTTTAAGTCCAAAGTCTCTGGATTGTGATCCCAGATTCTGAGGAGGAAATATTGGAGTGGTCGAAAATGCAGCCTTGCCCATTGGACAGCTGGAATTGATGCAGTCAGGTTTCCAAGGACTGACATGATCTCTCTGATCGACCACCACTGATTTGTTTGTAGCCTTGCTACCAAATTCTGTATTTTGACCTGTTTGTCTTCTGGTAGGAAGATTCTTTGTTCCACAGAGCATAACTGAAACCCTAGGAACTGAACCCGCTGAGCCGGTGTGAGATTCGATTTCTTGATGTTCACTATCCATCCCAGAGCTTCTAGATGACCTCTTGCCTTGTGCAGGTCCTCTTGAAGTTTTTCCTTTGACGGGGCAAAGAAAAGCAGGTCGTCCAGGTAAGGCACCACAGAGATTCCCTGAAGGTGGAGGGGAGCTAGACACTCTGCCATTACCTTCGTAAAAATACGAGGGGAGGATGATAGCCCGAAAGGGAGTGCTTTGAATTGGATATGGAGCATTTCCTTTCCCAGATTTACTGCCAACCTTAGGAATCTCTGTGAGCGAGGGGCAATAGGGATATGTAGGTAAGCATCCCTTAAGTTGATTGATGCCATGAAGCATCCTTTTGTTAACAGGGTTCTGACTGTAAGAATTGAGTCCATTCGAAACTTTTTGTACAGAACTGACCTGTTTAATGGTTTCAGATTCAGTATAAGACGAAAATCCCCCGATGGTTTCTTTATCAAAAATATGTGGGAATAAAATCCCTGATGTTGTTCCTCCACTGGAACTGGACAGACAACTCCCTGTCGCCTCAGGTCCTTTAACAGGTCCATCATAGCCAGGGCTTTTTATGCATCCCTTGGGAGGTTTGTGACAAAGAACCTTTCGGGTGGCGTCTCTGAAAACTCTATGTTGTAGCCTTGGGACAGCATACCCAGAATGTATTGATTTTCTGTTATGGCTGCCCAATAGGGGAGGAATTCCCTCAATCTTCCTCCCACCGGCAATGTCTTGTCATTGTGTTTTGTTGGTTGACACAGGAGGATGGAAGAGAACACCTCCTTTCCCTTTGGGTTTTTGTGTCGACCAGTTTCTTCTCTTCTCCTGGGGTCTGCTATTTTGCTGAGCTTTTTGAGGTCGAAAAAGCTTCTTTGCTGCCTGTTTCTTCTTCACAGGAAAAGACTTCTTTTTGTCTGCTGTTCTATCTAGAACAGAGTCTAGCCCAGGTCCGAATAGTAGATCCCCTTGAAAAGGAAGTCCACACAGCTTATTTTTAGAAGCTGTATCTCCAGGCCATGTCTTTAACCAAAGAGCCCTTCTGGCCGAGTTGGATAAAGCTGCAGATCTTGCTGTCATCTTTACTGACTCTGCTGAAGCGTCAGCAATGAAGGCTATGGCCGTGGAGAGCGTGGAAAAGGAATCCAAAATTTCCTGTTTAGGCGAGTCTGCTGTGATGTGTGCTTTTAGCTGGCTAAGCCAGTATTCCAGATTCCTGGACACACAGGTTACTGCCATGGCAGGTTTCAGACTCCCCATGATGGATTGCCAGGATCTCTTAAGTTGCTGGTCCATCTTCTTATCCATGGGATCCCTCAGGATTCCCATGTCTTCAAATGCTAGGTCTGTTGACCTAGAAACCTGGGAGAAGGCTGCATCAATCTTTGGCATCTTATTCCAGGGAGCTCCTGGGTCCTCATCAAAAGGAAATCGCCTTTTAAAGGCTTTAGGGAAGAAGGTTTTCTTTTCCAGATCAGCCCACTCATGTTTTATTGCATCTGAGATGGTCTGATGCACTGGGAAGATACGGCCCTTAGGCTCTTCCAAGCCTGCATACATTTTGTCATGTAGGGACAGTTCCTTCTTTTCCTCCTCTAGACCCAGGGTGATGTAAACTGCCCTCAGGAGACCATCCACTTGCTCTAAGGATAGTTTGTATTTAGTGGGCCTGCTTTGTGCCCCTCCCTCCTCTTCTTCCTCTGAATCCTCCTTGGAATGTGAGGGGGAATTATCTCCTTGGGTGGAAGGAACCCCTTCTGTCCCCACCGAAGGAACCAATTGTGAACCCTGAGAGGACAGTGAGGCTGATGGCTGACTCAGGGCAGGGTCCTGTAGGGATGACCGAAAAGATTGGATGGTAGCATCCAATTCCTTCCTCACAGATGCGACTAAATCGCCACAAACTGCAGATGCTTCTTCCTTTACTAGTGCATCAATACATCCCTGGCAAAGTGTCTTTTTCCAACTTTCCGACAACTTTGCTTTGCATGAAGGACACTTTCTCTTGAAAACAGTTTCAGAGCTTTTAGCCTGGAAGACATGAATGGGAAAACATACACATGCTTCTTAAAAGTCAGCCTGATTCTCAGGGCCACCAAAGGTGCACAGAAAGACATTTAAAGGGAAGTCCCATGTGCCCTGACAGGCCCCCAGCCACCGGGGGGAAAGAAAAAGGGATGGAGAGAGACCCCACAGTAAGATAGGCCATATAAAGATACCCCTTACCTGGGCCTTACTGGTGCCTGTGCCTGTCCCACTCGCTGAAGAAGCTTCCATCGCTTGGCAGTGGTATCACCCGTGGCTTCGGTACCGGTTCCGGAGACCAAAGCGCACCTGCACTGGACCGGATCCGGAATAAAGCACCAGCTTGCTCCTCCCTTCTTCCTCTGCGTCCGGCGGAAATGACGCCATATGCCCCCTGCAGAACGCTGCCCTTTCCGGAACCTCACTTCCGGTCCGGACGAGCGTCACTCGATCCGGAGAAATGGCGGCAAATTTGAAAAAAAAAAAAGGCGGCGGAAACCTAAGAAAAATCGTTCCGCTCCTCCAAGATGCCTTCCCAGGGCTGTGCTCTGCGGGGTCTTGACTCAGCCTAGAGCACTGAAGAGGAAGAAGGAGCCCATGCACTGCAGTCGGTCGCGTGAATGGGAGAAGCAATCATCTCCAAAAAAGGGTAGGTGGACGTAGGAAGCCCGGTCTCTCAGGATAGCACCTTAAGAGCCCAGCTCCCCACAGAGGTGTTCCTCGGCCGGAGGAAACACAAAAACTGATGAATGGTGGGAGAAGCCTCCTTTTAAAATCTGGTGGATGGGGTGTTTCCTGATGAGGAGAGGGAGGAGCCATCTCTCTAAGGTGCTGTCCTGAAAGACGTTTTAGGGAAAACGCACTTCACCCAAGACTACACAAAAGTGTATCCATGCATAATTGGGTTAAAAGACAATGACAGTGTAGCTTGCTGCACTGTTTGCAACAGTGAATTTTCAGTAGCCCATGGTGGGTTAAATTACTGTAAAAGACATGTTGAGGCAAGTGTGACACATTATCTTTAATATATACTATAATAAAATAATATTTTAAACATAGTATTAAACATATACGCATGTAATACATACCGTACTTCGTTTTTGTGATTTCACATAATCTAAGTCAAGTATATATTATGCAGATATGACAGATTATTGTAAGGACATAAAGAAAAAAGCATAAGGTAGGTGTATCCTCTTTAGGGACCACAACATATTAGGGAGGCTAAGCGCAGGGAAGGTCGCTCAAGCTGTTCAAAGTTCTTTTCAGCAGAAAAACAAAGTCTGACAGAGAAGGTCACTAAAGCTGTACTTTAGATCTTTCATTGTTAAGCATAACCTGCCATTGCAGGTGTGTTAAGCACACAGGCAAGCTATTCAGGAAAATGTTTCCAGATTCAGAAATAGCAAATAAAACTATGCCTGCTCATCAACCAAGACAGCAGCTATTGTGAACATGGCACTGCAACCTGAAATATTCAGAAAATCTGTACAGGTTCATCAGGAAAAAAGGCCATACAGTATTTTTGGTTGACGAAAGCAATGATATGTGTGAGAAGGAATGTGCTATTTTAGCCAGGTACTATAAAGAAACATTGGATAAGGGGACAGGTGGATTTTTAGACATGCCAGTGTGCAATGATGCCAAAGCTGAAAACATTAACTGCATTGCATCATCCATGCATGACAAAGGCCTTGAATGGTCTAATTGTGTAGCATTTAGCAGTGACAACTGCAATGTGATTGGAAAAAATAACTATTGACAAGAGTGTCTTCAGCTCTCCCTCTATCTCACTAACTATGCTAGTTTTATTACCATTGCCAGTTAAATTTGTTTCTCATTTTTATCCCTTTAGCTTAGATTGTGTTTTTTTTACCATTCTGCTAAATAATTTTGTGAAACAGTACTGCTTGGACCTTGAAGGGGACATACCCTGAAAGCTTGTCCTGAAAAAATTGTATGTTAGTGCAAATAAAAAAAAAAAAAAAAAAAAAGTATCACAGACAGTACTCAATTCTCTATTGACAGAGTGAAAGCACAGCCCCTCATATTTGCAGTGTTGGCTGTCCAAGTCACCTAGTCAACATTTGCACCAAAACTGCCGGTAAGGAGCTCTCAGCGTCACCTGAGGAACTGCTCATTGACATACTACTACTTTGAGAAAAGTTCCAAAGAGAAGACCTAAAAGAGTTAAGAGTTTTGCAATGTTGCCCAGCAGAGAGTCCAAAAGCATTGTCCTACACGGTGGCTTTCTTTAGGAAAAGGTTTGGACCATCTGATCTACCAGTGGCCAGCTTTTCTTTCATATTTTCAGTCAAACAGTGAGAATCAGAAGTCAGCTCATATTCAGAAAAGGCTGAAAAGATCCCAAAATAAACCATATGCATGCTTTCTCCATAACGTCACACAATGCTTTGACAAATATAAATTTGATTTTTCAAAACAAGGCACCTGTCCTCTTCTTGTTGCATCAGAGTGTACACGAGCTCCTTCATGCAATTGCAAGCAGATTTATAAAGCCAAAAGGTAATGAGAGAACAAAAACATTGAGGAAATCAACAGTGAAATTCACCTCCCAGATGAATCTATTTATTGGGTACCTGGCAAGGAGGCAGTTAAGTGAGGAAGGACAAGAGCTGCCCCATTACAAGACAAATCAGTTTTTTTTTTTAAAGGAGGTCAGAATTCTATGCCAAGAGCTTTAACGAAATCTTGGAGAAGTTCCCAATGAAAGATCAAATTTTAAAGAAACTGTCTGTGGTCAATATGGAGAACCAAGATGGAGGTGAATCCAGAGCAGATTTTGATTTTGGCAGAGAGAATTCCAAATGTGATCAAGGCAGATGACAGAGCAGCTCCACTTGGAAGTCATGGATTATGTCTCAACTAACCTTGAAGGACTGGTGCCAAACTACAAAAAGTTTGCCAGTTGATGAATTCTGGGGGAAGCTGGCATGGAGCACCAACTCCCTGAAATTAGTTTTTTCAGGTTGGGATGTTTGCTACAGGTACTGTAAATATCTCCTAAACTTGCACCGTTTAGGAGATATTTACATTGCATGCAGCCAATGACTTCATTGGTGCACGCGCTCTGAAGGAACAGTCACCCCTGTCATGTCTTCAGAGCCCTGTGCCGTCATCAGCTCCACACGTATGATGTGAGGTCATCGCGCCTCCGGCCAATCAGATGGCTGAAGGATGCAAACCTGGAAGGACGACCATACATGTCTGCCCTGTTACCGGTAAGTGGGTGGCACTGCGGGGGCTTCATTCTATGGTAAGTATTTCATGCGATGCATACTAGCCCATTATGTCTTTGTCTTTCAGATTTTACATTTTTTTCTAACCCAGGGACAGAAACGACACAGATTGCAACCAAAAAAAAAAAAAAAAAATAGGGGTTGATTCGCTGAGATAATAGTCTTAGGCCATGATTTTCAGCTGGGCTGTCATGGTTCACAGGTGTGGCTGTTTAGGAGTCTCTCACTGTGCTCAATGAGGGCTCTCATTGGGCAGTGGAGGAAACCAGGCCAATGGCACAACCAGGCTTGCATCTACCCCAGAAAGGCAGATTCTGCCGCAGAGCATTCTGGGAGTGGGTATAATTTTGAGAGCACATGAAGCAGCATCTTTGGCAGGAAGCAAAGTCCCAGGAGGGAGAGTACGGCTGTCTCTCCTCCTGTCAAGGCTAATCGGGTGTCCCAGGCTGCTGGCCTGAGGGGACAGAGGGCTGAGCTGCAGAGAGGATCCGGTGTGCTGGGGACCAGTAGAGCTGGGTTTCAGGAAAGCATTCCCAGTCGTGAGTACTGCAAACTGCCCCTGGGGTCTGCCTAGTGAGAGGGGACCACTCCGAAGGTCAGAGGGAGCCAGGAGCTAGCTAGTGTGTGCAGGAGCAAAAGAAAAAGTGGTGCCAGTGTTGACCCTGAAGAGTAAAGGGGGTGCTAGAGTTGACACTGAAAGAGTAAAGGGGGTGCCAGCAGTTGGGCCCTGAAGTGTTAAGTGTACAGCATGCAGTGTACAGCGTTGCAGCAGGATCAGTTTACAAAGGCTACCTCAGTCAGTGAAGGGCTGGAGGGAGAAGCTTTCAGGACTTTTGAGCTAACCAGAGTGTCAGAAGTCAGGCTTAAGTACAGTGCCACAAGTCAGTGATTAAAGCGCCAGCAAGGGTTGGGTCGGCATCCAGCCGGCATCAAGTCAGCGCTGAAAGGCATTTTTTCCTCAAGTGTCCCAATTTGTACCTAGTTGAGCCAGAGGAGTATCCCACTCACTCCCTTCTCCCATCCCCATATAAAACAAACCCAACGATGCCGGACTGTTCTTTGACTTAGATCTCACACTTGGGCAATCAACTTAAATATGCTTTTGGTGTTACCGGTGACCATGGCAGACCCACATCAGACCAATGCCTGGATATATTGCTACATAGCCTACCTGACAGGGCCCCCCCATTCCTGGCTGAAATTTATTAAGGACATTTATCAGTCTCTTTGCAGCCTCACCAGCACAGATCAATGAATGGAAAACTCTTTGAGGCTTCCTGCTCAGGCACAAACTGAAGTATAGTAAACACTGTTTACCATTCTTGGAGAGATTAGTGGACACAGGAGTGATTAGTACCGATCACTTAACTCAAATGGAAAGGGCCAGGAAATGATATTTCCCAACCCCTCCCAATATCTATCCTGGAACATATCCCTTTGCGCCCGCAGGAGAGGAGAGAAGCTGGCAGTGCTGCAGGGGAAATGGGCACATGTGCTTAGACCAATCCCTCCTGCAGTGCAACCAGAGGAAGAGAAGCTGGTAGCGCTGCAGGGGGTGGCGGAGAAGGAACGGGGCTGCAATAAGACCGTACAGCCTGCCCTCCTGCTCATCAGGTGCCTGACACCCTCCCCCCTTCCCTTTTGAACAGATGGTGCCTGGGCCCAGTACAGGAGGGCTGGATGTACTGCATATCAGTGGCCCTGCTTAGAATTACAACCTAAAACAGATTCTGCTACTCCGAGTATGGGGATACCACGTGTGATAGTCATTATGGATAGTTAATGGACCAGATATTGCATCTTGTGTATTACAAATCAACCAAATGTACTGTAATCAGGGAATTTAGTGTAGTGTAATGTCACAGTTCCTACAAGTCTAGCAAGCTTAGCCTACTGGTACATGGCTGCCCCCAAGAAAGCAGTGTTCACTGGCCAGAAGTACAGGAGGCTGAAGGAAAAAGCTCCTGTGGTTCCAGGCATGCAGGGGATGGCTAGGATTGGCATCTCACAATAATGTAGTCAGCAGGATGTGCAGATAGATCAGTCCAGGCAGAAGTGTGGCTGACAAACAGGCAAAGACAACACTACACGGTTGCTGGTATACACTGGTCTGAAGACATTGGGGACTAGTATGGCAGCAATGAAGACACTGACTGATGTGGCAGAGATTAGGGATACTGACTGGCAGCACTGGTCTTGTACTGCTGTGACAGTGATCAGACAGTTGGTGGCACTAATATACACTGATATCAGAGCAGACAGCAATCACATTTCAAAGCCAATCACAGTGGCCCAGTACACCAGGGATCTGTAATCCATGTCCGCAGAACTGATCTCACTACACATTGACACCAAGGATGCACTGGTATGTCCTTTTAGCATGATGCCCGACCAGCCCAGGCACGTGTGCATTGGCCAGGTGGGAGGTAACCAATGAACATTCAGGAGTTTGAAGGTTATATGTAATCTTGTTTTAAATTGATTCTATGATTTTAGTTTGCATCACTTACCTACCGGCCTGCATCTTCTTCAACTGCTAGTTGAGAAAATAATAACTTTAAGGGGACCCACCATCACAAGGCCTAATTGTATACTTTAGTGGTCAAATACTAAGCCAATGTTATGCATGGTATGCTGCAGGGTAGTAATTCTAAATTTAAGATCATGCAATGCATTTAAAAATTTTAAAAACAAGCTGGAATACTATTACTATTATGTGCATACACTTATTCTGTACCAGTCAAGTCACATTTTCTCTTTATATGGTAAAGTTGTACATTCAGAAGTCAGTCATGTTATTTTCACACAAAACAAAATATACTTCCTCTGCTCTGTGCAGTGGTTTTGCACAGGGCAGCCCAGATCCTCCTCTTTGGTCCCTGGATATAGCTTTTGGCCCCTCATTTGTATTGCACCCCCACAGCAAGCAGCTTGCTATGGGGACACCCAAGCTGCAGCTCCCTGTGTCCATGCACATGAAGCTGCCATTCGGCCACACCCCCTCTCCCAATTGACCGAGTTAACAGTGGGAGCCAATGGCAATGCTGCTGCATCTCAGCCAATCAGGGGAGAGTCTCAGACAGCTGAGGCACTTGGATAGAGAGTGGGCTCAGGAAAGCATTAGGGAGACTGCTGCACACAGAAGGCTTTTTAGCTTAATACATAAAATGGTTAAAAATAAAAAAAACCCCATCTGAATTACCTTTTAATCTAAGTGCAAGCACACTGCCCACCACCATCCACCATCTAGTTAAAACACATGGTAAAAGATGGAAAGACACTGCTTATGTTTAATAATCATGTCAACATTTATTCTTCAAAATTCTGTACAATTTTTTTACAATGTTACGAGGCCAATTTTTTTTTACAATGTTCGGTCATTCCAAGGATGTCAACGTCATCACTTTGCCTCCTGAGTTCGACTTGGCTTGCATACGAACACTGCCAGTATAGGCTAGTAGAATGGAGGCAGCAGCTAAAAAAAAAAAAAAAGTAAAGATGGGGTTAGAGACAAGACATTTCAGAGCATGGCCTTTAAAGTGTATTTACAGCCATATTCACATTACACCCACTTTTTATATTCCTTAAATGTTGCAATTACCATAGCATACCTTAGAAAGTTTATTAAAATACATTTTGAAAGTACTTTACCTTCTTAAAAATCCCTGCATGCTCTTTGTGAGGTTTTCTTTATGGGGTCTGAATATACACTGTACCAAACAGAGTTCCAGGAAATCTCCATTACCCTATAAAGGATAGTGAAAGTGTAAAGGGTTAATTATATCGGTGTCAATATTGGCTCAGTGCTAAAATAGTCTATATGCACTCCGCTTCCAGCCATAGGGGTGGAGTAGCATTTTAGAAAAATTAACAGGAAGTATATGGACAAAACACATGAAGCCAACAGAACACCCCTCCCCAAATGCTTTTAAGCTAGATCAAATGAAAAACCTTTCCACTTACATCCCATTGCACCCCATACATAGATTTCCTTGAAATATTTGTGCTACAAAAAGGTTACATATGGATGCTTACCAAATTCCACCACCAACAGTGAATTGCTAGAAATTAGCCATGCTGCTCATCCAGCCACCTGAATGAAATGGAGGCACCATTAAAAACACAGAGGATGACAGTGCCTTTAGACCAAGTAACTTTTTAAACATCTGTTCACCATTCTCCCTATTCTGTGCAATAGAACTGTTCTAATCAGTGCAACTTGTGTCACAACAACTTAGAAAAAGATTCCTATGCTACTTTTGGTCCGACTTTGGTACCACTTGCATGGACTTATGATAGAACTTTGAAGTTGGGTGCAGTGTGAACCTGGGCCAGTAGACAAACCAAACATTGTAAAACCATGAAATGCATTCCTGACTGGGCTCTTGAAGTACGAGGAGTGAAAATTTTTTTACGATCGATCAACATTTAAAAAGTAATATTTTAGTTTTAATATTTGACACTGCTTTAGGGTCTGAGCAAAAAAAATGAATGATGCGGCTCTTTGTGGGACCACAAAGACTGCAACCAACAAAAAAAAATTCTTTACTGCACCAGGGTGGACACAAATGACCAGCGAAGAGGAATCACTGGCACAGTATACACACGCAATTAGAATGGGCTTCAGTGATCTACATATTCTGGAAACGTTCAGTGGGGCTAAAAGGGCCGCAAAACAAAATTGATGTGCAAGCTGTTAAGCTACCTTAGTGGAGCTTAACAGGTAAACCAATGATTTAAACCCAATTGTGTCTAGTGGGAGTGGCATGTGTTAGACCCTTTTCCCCTAAGGGCATAAGGATTCTAACGCAATACCAAAAAAGTCTGACCCAAGAATAGGAGTATTGATGTTGGCCTGGTCCAAGCATTTGCTGATTCTAGTATGGTGCCCTCATACTCTAACCAAGAAACACCAGGAGCAGTCCAAATCAACACTCTGTATTCCCAGGAAGAAAGGATGTGCTGGCAAAGATAATCCTACCATTCCAATCATGAGCCATAATTGAGCCCCTGGACTGGATCCCAAGCCGTTCTGCAGCAGAGGGCAAAAAGAAAGAATCTCCCCTAGCCCCGTCCTTCATGAAGGACTGGGCACTCGCCCCCCAATTCAGCCAGGACTGAGATTGACCCAGTCTCCAAGTCCTCTGCTACAGAAAAGCCCATTCACCAGCCCAGTGACCCAATCATAACCCACAAAAGGACAGGCAAGACCATCTAAGAACAGCAGACCCTTTACTTCCAGAGAGCAGATTTGCTCTCTGTAGACTTCCCCCCAAGAGGTTTCAGAGCGCAATCCTTGCTCTTCCATCCATCCCTGTATATGGCAGAAAGGACTCCTAGAAACCGGTAACCTGCAGGGTAAGCACAAAATGTGGATTAAGGAGGCCAACAGAGTCTGAAGCAGCAGGGCGGGGCAACACTGCTACAACAAAGCTCAATCCACAATCCAGGAGCCCATTTCTTCCCAGAGACTTCCGTCTGAACAAGAATTTCTCTTAGACCCCAAAATCTAAGGGATATGATAGGATAAGATAAGAGTTATGATATAAAGTTCATAACTCAGTCTGGTGATTTATAGCAAGCTATGGACTAACTGGTTAGCAAATTCCTGTGGGTCCACATAAGTGAGTGGCAAACCCAAGCCAAGCGTTCTAATAAAAGCTCATATCTCTGTAAGACCTAGCAAACCAAGCTCTACTATCATTTGTGGGTCCACATAAGTGTGTGGCTAACCCAAGCCAAGAGTTATAATACAAGCTTATAACTCTGGTAAGACCTAGCAAACCATCTACTATCATCATCATTTGTGGGTCCACATAAGTGTGTGGTTAACCCAAGACAAGTTATAAAAGCTCATAATCCTGGTAAAACCTAGCAAACCAAGCTACATAATCCTGGTAAAACCTAGCAAACCAAGCTAGACTATCATCCTTCATGCGTTTTAGGTGGGTACCCACCTTCCCTTAATTCTGCAGGAGAAGGAATTCCATCTTGCTTGGGAGTGTTCACAGCCTATAAAACTTGCTTGTAGTGGTCAAGGCTTCTAACTAGTTATGGAAAAAACAACATTTTCAATGGCAATGAGTCTACTTAAGAGAAAATTTGAGATGTAGGTTAAAAATACAAAAGTTAAGACATGAGAGGCTCACTGCTGACATAAAATTCTTTACCTGCTGATATGCTTGGCTTTAGGTGTTCCATGTCACTCCATACTTGTCCTGGTTAAGAGCTTCAGTATGACAGCCAAGCAAGTGAAATTTCCAGAATCCTCCATTGTTTCCTATGCTTCTAGTCCTAAAATGAAATTAAAAAAAAAAAAAAAACTACCCTAGGTAATTGTATACTTAGCAGAGCCAAGATTTTTTGCTTCAATTCTACCTTGCAATGGTATACTGAACAGCACAGAACGTAATGGACTTGTTGCCTTGCTAACTTAAAGTTAATCTGAAAACAAGCAAGCAGTTGGTGAACATCTGAATTCCTTATTTTTCAGGTCAGACACTTAAAGCATTGGGGCCAAAGAATTAGCAGAGGGCCAGAACAAACTTTCTCAAAAAAGAAGTCTTCCAGCAGTGGCAGCCTCTGTACTCTTCTCATGGTTAAGGCAGGACTGGATGAACCCCAGGGAACCAGGTCAGCATGGCCAATGAAATTGCATCCTGGTGTTTAGGCTGCCAACCAAATGCTCCACACAAACAGCACTCGCCCACCCCAAGTATCCTGGGCTCTGCTTGCCCATAAGCAGGCCTAAGACCAGCATAGTGGGTGCACATGCGCTCTTCCTTCCCCCTTCTGGTGGCCAACTCAGAAGGGACGTGTGACAACTTCCGGGTCCCCATTGACAATTTCCCCAGCCATCAAGGCCACAAAAGAATGTAATGCAGTGCGATGTGCATTACTTTACATTCAGTGGAGCATAGGGGAGACATGCAGGGGGTCATTAAAGAGAACCTGAAAATGAATAAAAATTGAGTGGTGCTAAATCTATTGTGTAGAAAATGAATGTATAGTTACACATTATAACACCTCACAAATATATAACAAAAAATCCAGAAAAACATTAACCAAATTAATTTAATGGAAATATTGTACAATAGTGGCCACAATAAAGTAGAGTAGCAACACTGTACCAGAGTTCCTGGAAATCTCCATTACCCTATAAAAGGATATTTAATGTGCTCAGTGCTACAATAGTCTATATGCATTCTGGTTCCAGGTATAGGGGTGTCTATATATATATAGACATAGACATGAACACATATGAACTCAAGAAAGCTAGTAATGAGCATTTAGAAAGTTAGTTCTAAACAGGAGAGCATATGGACTACACACTTAAAGCCAACAGAACCCCCAATGCTTTTGTTAAGCTAGATCAAATGAAACACTTTACTTACATCCCATACATAGATTTCCTGAAATTGTTAGTACTACAAAAAGGTTACATATGGATGCTTACCAAATTCCAACACGAACAGTGTCTTGCTAGAAATTAGCCGTGCTGCTCATCCAGTCATCTGAATAAAATGGAGGCACCATTAAAAACACACAGAGGATGATTTAAGTGCCTTTAAGCCCGGGTATCAACTTTTCAAAACATCTGTTCAATGGAACTGTTCTAAACTGGTGCAACAAACTAGAAAAGGTTCCTGCGCTACTTTTGGACCATTTGCATGGACTTATTTACAACTTTGAAGTGCAGTGTGAACCTGGAACAGTAGACAAACCAGACATTGTAAAAACCATGAAATGAATTCCTGACTGGACTCTTTGAACAGGAGTGAACAATTTCATCATTTTATACCATTGATCAACAAGAAAATAAATGTAATATTTTTAAATATTTTAAACTGCTCTAGGATCTGAGCAAAAAAAAAAACAAACAAAAAAAAGGGATGTGGCCCTTTGTGGGACCACAAAGCCTGCAAAAAAAAAAAAAAATCAGACATTCACATCCTTTACTGCACCAGGGTGGACATAAAATGACCAGCGAAGAGGAATCACTGGCACAGTTTGAAAAATGCAACTAGACTGGGCTTCAGTGATCTACAAGGGAATAATCGACATTCTGGAACCGTTCAGTGGGGCTAAAAGGGCCGCAAAACAAAATTGATGTGCAATCTGTTAAGCTACCTTAGTGGAGCTTAACAGGTAAACCAATGATTTAAACCCAATTGTGTCTAGTGGGAGTGGCATGTGTTAGACCCTTTTCCCCTAAGGGCATAAGGATTCTAACGCAATACCAAAAAAGTCTGACCCAAGAATAGGAGTATTGATGTTGGCCTGGTCCAAGCATTTGCTGACTCTAGTATGGTGCCCTCATACTCTAACCAAGAAACACCAGGAGCAGTCCAAATCAACACTCTGTATTCCCAGGAAGAAAGGATGTGCTGGCAAAGATAATCCTACCATTCCAATCATGAGCCATAATTGAGCCCCTGGACTGGATCCCAAGCCGTTCTGCAGCAGAGGGCAAAAAGAAAGAATCTCCCCTAGCCCCGTCCTTCATGAAGGACTGGGCACTCGCCCCCCAATTCAGCCAGGACTGAGATTGACCCAGTCTCCAAGTCCTCTGCTACAGAAAAGCCCATTCACCAGCCCAGTGACCCAATCATAACCCACAAAAGGAAAGGCAAGACCATCTAAGAACAGCAGACCCTTTACTTCCAGAGAGCAGATTTGCCCTCTGTAGACTTCCCCCCAAGAGGTTTCAGAGTGAAATCCTTGCTCTTCCATCCATCCCTGTATATGGCAGAAAGAACTCCCAGAAACCGGTAACCTGCAGGGTAAGCACAAAATGTGGATTAAAGTGAGTCTGAAGTAGCAGTTGTGCAATGCCCCGCGCTGCTACAGCAAAGCTCAATCCACAATCCAGGAGCTCATTTCTTCCCAGAGACTTCCGTCTGAACAATTCATTCTCTCTTAGACCCCAAACTAAGGGATAGGATAGGATAGGATAGAGTTATGATCTAAAGTTCATAACTGAGTCTGGTGATTTATAGCAGGTTATGGACTAAAACTGGTTAGTAAATTCCTGTGGGTCCACAAAAACTGTGTGGCTAACCCAAGCCAAGAGTTATAATAAAAGCTTATAACTCTGGTAAAACCTAGCAAACCAAGCTAGGCTATCATCCTTCATGCGTTTTAGGTGGGTACCCACCATCCACTAATGCTGCAGGAGAAGAGAAGGAATTCCATCTTGCTTGGAGTGTTCACAGCCTACAACTTGCAGTGGTCAAGGCTTCCAACTAGTTATGGAAAGATCGCATTTTCAATGGCAATGGGTCTACTTAAAGAGATAAAATGAGGTTAAGGTTAAAAATACAAAGTTAAAAACATGACATGAGAAAAGGCTCACTGCTGACCTGACTGCTCCTGGCTCCTCCCTCCTGTCGGGTGCCCCCACAGCAAGCAGCTTGCTATGGGGCGCACCTGAGCCAAGCTGCAGCTCAGTGGGTCCATTGACATGGGGCTGCCGTTAAGTCCTGCCCCCTCTCTCCTGATTGGCAGCCGTGGGAGCTAATGGCATCACGGCTGTGTCCCATCCAATCCAGAGGGAGAGTCCCAACGGCCTCAGACATCGTTGGGACAGAGAAGGACCTCAGGTAAGTATTAGGGAGTGCTGGGGAGGCTGCTACACACAAAAGGTTTTTGATCTTAATACACTATCAAAACACATTCCACTTAAATGGTCCCATAGATTACAGCCTTTATAAGTCAAATTAGATACATACCTCAAATTTTTCATCTGTTCAGTGTTGCCATAGTTCAGCCTTGATGGGCACCTCAGCGGCTACAACAATAAAATGTAGGCATGAGAACCCCATAAAAACAGAAAATGTAAATCACTTTGTAAGCACTTTAGAACCCCCCCAAAATTGTAGACAGTTCACAGTCTTTCAAACAGACAGTAGAAAATCAAACCTTATTGACTCCAACAAACCAACAAAGGTGTTATTTCAGTAAGGTGACCCTAAGAGCAAATAATTTTCATTAGGTGTTAAGCAGTAAAGCTTCATAATATATTTCAAATCATTGACCATTTAAACCTTGAAGCTAGCCAATGAAATGGTTGAAGTGTTGCCATTTTGTGGAAGTGGCATGTGTCAAAACCTCCCCCCCCCCCCCCCCAAGAGGAAAAGGATTTAAACAATACCAAAAGTCTGATCCAAGAATAGAGTGGCAGTGTTGGTCTGGCCAAAGTATTTGTTGACTAGTATGGTGCCCTCCTACTGGAACCAAGACAGACAAAGAGCCACCCCAAGATTGAGATTCTGTATTCCCAGGAAGAAGGATGTGCAGTCAAAGATAATTCCCCATCATGAGCCATGATTGAGCTCCTGGACTAACTTCCAAGCTGTGCTGCAGCAAAGGGCAAAGAAAGAAAAATTCCCAAGAGGGATCAGAGAAAGAAGAAGAAGAAGAAAAGGAGAGAAGAAGAAGAAGAAGAAGAAGAAAAGGAGAGAAGAAGAAGAAGAAGAAGAAAAGGAGAGAAGAAGAAGAAGAAGAAGAAAAGGAGAGAAGAAGAAGAAGAAGAAGAAAAGGAGAGAAGAAGAAGAAGAAGAAGAAAAGGAGAGAAGAAGAAGAAGAAGAAGAAAAGGAGAGAAGAAGAAGAAGAAGAAGAAAAGGAGAGAAGAAGAAGAAGAAGGAAAGGAGAGAAGAAGAAGAAGAAGGAAAGGAGAGAAGAAGAAGAAGAAGGAAAGGAGAGAAGAAGAAGAAGAAGGAAAGGAGAGAAGAAGAAGAAGAAGGAAAGGAGAGAAGAAGAAGAAGAAGGAAAGGAGAGAAGAAGAAGAAGAAGGAAAGGAGAGAAGAAGAAGAAGAAGGAAAGGAGAGAAGAAGAAGAAGAAGGAAAGGAGGAGTCAATCCACACCGTTGGAGCTCAGTCACCTCCGGAGATTTAAAAAACAACTGAGCTTTCACTCCCAGACCCCAGAAACCTGGGAACCACCAATGGGTGGCTAAACCCAAGCCTGCGAGTTATAAAACAGTTCATAACTCTTATTAAACTAATTTAGAAGTTTAACATTGGGTTCACATTGTGACTAAACCCAAACGGGCGTTCTGATAAAAGCTCACAACTCACTTAAGTTTTTGTATGGGAACTTACCATTTGTCGCTGCAGGGCCACAGAAGAGATTCCATAGTTCAGCCTTGATGGGCACCTCAGTGGCTACAAGAATAAATGTAGGCATGAGAACCCCATAAAAACACAGAAAATGTAAATATCTGTAAGCACTTTAGAAACTCACCAAAATTGTAGTAGACAGTTCAGTCTTAGACAGTAGAAAATTAAACCTTATTGACTCCAACAAAGGCACAAAGGTGTCATGTCAGTAAGGGGACAACAAGAGCAAATAATTTTCATTAGGGGTTAAAAACAAGCAGTAAAGCTTCATAATATATTTCAAATCATTGACCATTTAAACCTTGAAGCTAGCCAATGAAATGGTTGAAGTGTTGCCATTTTGTGGAAGTGGCCTGTGTCAAACCCTTCTTCCCCCAAGAGGAAAAGGATTTCAAAGCTAAAAGCTCACAACTCACCCGTGTATGGGAACCTTCCATTTGTCGCTGCAGGGCCACAGAAGAGATTCCACGCTGCTTTGAGCCTGGTTACTGCAGGAACAAAAAAAAATAAAATAAAAAAATAAATCCATCATTCCCACTGAAATCTAATGCTTATATCAAAACTCATACCAGAAACCTATGAGAAATGTGGGATCTGGCATTGCTGGTCTACTGAAAAGGCTGGTTTCCTAGATCTGGCTGTCAGTTACCCCTTGTCAAGTATGCATATATTGGATAAAAAGTCACAATCTGCATACTTGCCTGGATTTAAAGAACACCAGCATGACAGCCAGGCAACTAGCATTGTCGTCACATCAAACCACTTCAAAAAAGGACACAACACGAAGAGTTTTAAAGGCATTCAAAGGCAAAATAAGCAGCAGCATACACAGCCTTGCTATACAAAAAGCAATAACCACTGCCACACCTGCACAACAACTATGGTAAGATAATGGAGGATGAGGGGGGTCTGAAGGGGAGGTGTGATGGCTGCAGCCCACCACAATATTAGGGAAAAACTGCATAGTGCAAACATACGTACATTTACAATTTAGGGTACAAACTAGCACTAAAAATATATTCTACATTTCTTGCAAAGCGCATCTTCCAAAAGGGTGAAAAACATTTGATAGTTATGGGCCATACACACTAAGATTTTCTGAAGACTTTTTCCTTTAGATTTCCCAAAACCATATAATATGAGGTCAAACCTAAACACTTTCAATTTGTATGCAATCTGGCCGGCCCTTGCACTACATAGAAAAGGGAAATCTGAAGGAAATCCAACCACAAAAGTTGGATAGTGTGTATCCAGCTTTAGGCTCCATTCACACCTTAGTGTATCATTTTCTCTGGCTTTTTTCAGGCGTTTTTTTTTTGCAGGTGTTTGGAGGAAGGCATTGACAAAAAAAAAAAAAAAAAAAACATATGTAATCAGCCAAAAAAGAAGCCCATGTACTTTGAACTTCAGGAGCTTTGCTTCAGCAGAAAAAGCTCATATGTGAACAGAGGCCATTGAAATGAATAGGATTTTGCTTGTTGGGCGTTTTGAGACTTCAGCGATGAGCGTTTTACAAGCTGAAATAAACTCAGGTGTGAACAGGGCCTAAGTGAAGCCTACCTCAAAGCACTGGAGTGCAGTAGTAGTCCAAGAGCCAGGCAAGTAGCATTTTGCAGCTCTGCATTTTTCCTGAGAATGTAGCCCCCCCCCCCCCCCACTTCTAAAACCATGAACAGCCAACCTAAAAAAGCTGTGGGAATACAGAGCAAGCCGGTAGAGAAGGCATTCTGGTTCCCCTGGAGCTACAAGGCAGAGAAAGGCTGATCTATGCAGTGCAAAGGCTTGCCTGTTTGTATACAGACATACGGAAGCCACTATATAACAGTTGATGGCAAACTAAAAAGCAATCATAATAAGAGTGCAACATATTTATCACATTTAAACAAGGTAAAAAAAAAAAGTTAGGCTGTAGCTTTAAAATGCTTCCATAATGCCATTCAAACTCCGCTTACCAAGCCATATGCTGGTGAAAGGGCAGATTTGTGCACAGGTGAGGGGATTTATGGGTAATCAGCCATTTTTTTCCCTTAGCCAACTTTATTTGTATCAGCACCAAACTGACAAAGCTCACAAACTCTCAAAAAGGTTTAAAAACAAAATTTTCCTTTTGAAATCAGTGCCCAGATTTGTCACTATTCCTGTACAGGTGCGGGGAATAGGAAATACAATGTAAAATGGGTCATGATGAACTAGAAACCTGAAGGTCAGCTGACACAGCCACATATCCTAAACGTTAACCCCTCATTGCCTAGTTTCATTGTTGCTTTATTGAATTACCCTGATTAAACACGCCTAACCTTTTGTTTGAGCCTGGGTTCACACTGACACAGCCATCCCCACCCCACGGGGAGCTGCACAAGCCATCCGCACCGCATGGGGAGCTGCACAAGCCATCCGCACCGCATGGGGGAGCTGCACAAGCCATCCGCACCGCATGGGGGAGCTGCACAAGCCATCCGCACCGCATGGGGGAGCTGCACAAGCCATCCGCACCGCATGGGGGAGCTGCACAAGCCATCCGCACCGCATGGGGGAGCTGCACAAGCCATCCGCACCGCATGGGGGAGCTGCACAAGCCATCCGCACCGCATGGGGGAGCTGCACAAGCCATCCGCACCGCATGGGGGAGCTGCACAAGCCATCCGCACCGCATGGGGGAGCTGCACAAGCCATCCGCACCGCATGGGGGAGCTGAACAAGCCATCCGCACCGCATGGGGGAGCTGAACAAGCCATCCGCACCGCATGGGGGAGCTGAACAAGCCATCCGCACCGCATGGGGGAGCTGAACAAGCCATCCGCACCGCATGGGGGAGCTGAACAAGCCATCCGCACCGCATGGGGGAGCTGAACAAGCCATCCGCACCGCATGGGGGAGCTGAACAAGCCATCCGCATCACATGCCAAAAGCCAATCGCATACCTCACATTAATCACCAGTACAGATGGAGGCATGCCTGCCACTGATCAATGATTTGGTTTCAGCAGGGATTCCCTGGAGTTAAAAGGCAGATAAAGGCAAGCCATTGCACTGCATAGATCAGCCTGTTTGTATACAGACATAGGGAAGCCACAATATAAAAGTTGAAAGCAAACTAAAAAGCCATCATATAATAAGAGTAACATATTTATCACATTTAAACAAAGTGGAGAAAGGGGAAAAATAAATAAATAAATAAGTTTAGACTGTAGCTTTAAACCGCAGCCATAATTGCATTCAATCTCTGCTTACCAAGCCATGTGCTTCCATGTGCAGGTGAAATGGCAGACATGTGCTCAGGTGAGGGTATTTATGGGTAATCAGCCATTTTTTTCCTTACCCAACTTTATTTGTATCAGCACAAAACTGACAAAGCTCACAAACTCTCAAAAAGGATTGAAAACAAATTTTCCTTTTGAAAATCAGTGCCCAGATGTGTCACTATTCCTGTACAGGTGCGGGGAATAGGAAATAAAATGTAAAATAAGAAAAAATTAAAAGTCATGATGAACTAGAAACCTGAAGGTCAGCTGACACAGACACTCATCCTAAATGTTAACCCCTTATTGCCCAGTGTCAGTGTTGCTTTATTGCATTACCCCAATTAAACATGCCTACATTTTTCTTTGAGTCTGGGTTCACATTGGTGCCTGCTAAACACAGCATGTGATTTGCACAGGAATCCACCACATGTGAGTCGCACAGGAATCGCACCGCATGTGATTTGCACAGGAATCGCACCATACAATTTGTATGGCTCCAACTGCATTGCATCCGCACCAAAAAGGGTGCAGGACCCTTTTTTATACCCCACACCTGAATCGCATTGCATCGGTGTTCACACCCATGAGATGCAATTATGGCAATCGCACTGTGTTTTGCGATCTGTTTTGGGGTGTTGCTAATTTAACATTGGCACCCGCAGCAGATCACATGGACGCTGTGCATTTGCTATGCAGTACGATGTGGGAAAAACACAGTAAATCCCATATCGCATCAGTGTTAACCAGGGCTCATGGTTTACAGAAGAAAAAGGTGCAGTAAGTACTGGTTCTCACTATTGCAATCACAAACATTGCATGCGATTCAGAGCGCACTGCTCCTAAAATCATATGCGCTGTCTGTGCGGTGCGAATTCAGCCATACAGTTTGTATTTTTCATCCTTTTAGGCCAATTTGTATTCTGCTACTTATTTTTGGAAAATAAAAAAAAAAAATCGCAATGGTTTTTGCCAAAGTTATACAAACTAGGGGAAGGATTTATGTAATTTTTATTTATTTTTTACTAGTAATGATGGCGATCTGCGATTTTTAGCGGGACTGCGACATTGCAGCGGACAGATCGGACACCTAACTGACATTTTTGACACTAGGGGTGATCAAGGGGTTAACTGTGAACCTAGGGGAGTGTTTTCTAACTGTATGGGGGAGGGACTTGTGAAATGCTTTTAGAAATCCTATATACTGTAGAAGGATCACAGGCGCTCTGTGATCATTTCAGAGAGAACGGTCGGCTCTGTCAGCAGGTTCCGTGGATCGGCAGTGCGCGCTCGCCCCCCCCAGCACCACTCCCGTGAACCGACGTACCCCTATGACGATTTGCACAGCCAAGCCAGCCTGCCACATTAGATCTGCTACGGGCGGTCAGCAGGTGGAACCAGAGGGATGATTAACCACTTGGAGCCCACACTATAGACGAAAGCCGGCTACAGCGCAGGCTTAAAATGCCAGGAGGGCGTCCATGGATGCCCTCCCATTCTCACGCTACCCCCTCGCCTCCTGCTGTGCACGGGCGGTGCGCTCTGTGATCGCAGAATCCTTGGGACCTGGCTGATTACAGATCGGGGTAAAGGGCCATTTGCAGCGGGCCGTTTACCACGTGATCAGCTGTCACCCATTGACAGCTGATCGCGGAAGTAAACAGAAGCCGGTTATTGGAAAAAAGAAAGCCGTTAACCAACTTTTGTTAGAGGGACATCGGTCCCCTCAGTGCCCACCAGTGCTGCTAATCAGTGCCTACCAGTGCTGCTAGTCAAGGCTATCTATTAGTGCCCATCATTACTGCTAATCAGTGCCCATCAGTGCCTCCTATCAGTGCTGCCAATCAGTGCCTCCAATTAATGTAGCTTCATCAGTGCCTCCTGATCAGTGCCCATCAGTGCCTTCAGGTCACTAGACAGAAGCTGAGCCTAGTTGCTGTATACAGTGCAGCATTGCTTGAACAAATGAACATCGGAAGGAAATCTTATCTCAAAATGTCAGAATTATGCAACATATCTCACATTAGTGGCTGTAGGGGTGGTAAAACCTTGGTGCAACCACAGGGTTTTACCACCTCACCAAGTGCTCCCACTTTAGCTGCAGAGGCAGCAGCCGGGGGGTGTACATATGCTGCAGGTGCAATGCCTTGCTTCGTGGCTGCAGCCGGAGTTATATGCCCTGATGCACTGGCGGGCACTACTGCCCACTGACCGTGACCTATTCAAGTGAATAGAAACGCTCTGCAAAACACTACTTCTTCAAATCGTACCACACCAAAAACGCATGATACAGCAGTACCATTTGGTTTGGTGGCTGCAAAGACGCTGCCTTTAACAAGTAATGGCACCCGCATGCATTTGACAAGGACAGCATAGTGGCATGTAGTGTAGGAAATGCGCATGGAACACCCATTTCCCGTACTGTGTTCCAGTGTGAACCAACCTTTAGGAAAAAGAGATTTGAGAGAGGAAAGGATCACTGTTATATGGAAGAAAGGAAGGAGGGATCACTATGGCACATGGAAGGCAGGAAGGATCACTAAGGCACATGGAAGGCAGGAAGGATCACTAAGGCACATGGAAGGCATGAAGGATCACTAAGGCACATGGAAGGCAGAAAGGATCACTAAGGCACATGGAAGGCAAGAAGGATCACTCAGGCACATGGATGGCAGGAAGGATCACTCAGGCACATGGATGGCAGGAAGGAAGGATCACTAAGGCAAATAGAAAGCAGGAAGGATCGCTATATTTTGTGGAAGAAAGGAAGGAAGAGAGGGAGGGGTGAGTTCAATCACAGACTGTATTCACTCACCCAGGGTTGGCTCGGCTCCAGAGGCTCAGGCAGTGACATCAGGTGCACTGCTTCAAAATTCCCACCCATAAAACCCTTTCAAAGGCCCAGGATTGGCTACATAGCAGGGGTTGTAAGCAGACACAGGGGGACATGGGGAGGAGGTGGAGCAGACCCAGCCTCCCTCCTCTTTCTTTCATACGGAATGTAGAGTGAAAGGGAAGGCGGGAGAGCAGGTGGTCTCGGAAAACACCCCGGGGGGGGGGGGGCTGTGCTGGGTCAGCACTAAGCATATCAGTCTCAACCTTGACAGCTGCAGAACGTCGCACACTGGCAGGTGGAGTCAAGTGCTGAAACTTGTCGGGCTCCGCTGTGGAATTTAGCCTAGATTTGCGGGACACCGGGATTTACTTGAAATCCCTGGATAGTCCCGATGAATCTGGGATGGTTGGGAGGTATGGTATAGTAATATGAACATTGATTGGTTGCTATGGGTTACTACATGACGTGCCAAATGTTCTGCATCATGCGGGACAGACCATTGCTGATTCTGTTCTACAAGGTCCATGTCCTGCAGGGTGTCTCATTGTATGCAAAGTTCACAGTGTCAGTGGGGTGACGGGTGCTGGAAAGCAGAGCGCCTGGCACTGTAGTCAAGGTATAGTCACGGCTTCAACAAAGAGGCATCACAACAAGAGCGGGTAATTAGGAAAGCAAGTGATAAACACAAATTTATTTCTACTCCCACTGATACCAGTGACATGGGGCTTATTTCACTGACACTAACCAACCAACATCATGGCTTATTTTTACTTCCAATGGCACCAGTGATAGGGATTGTTTTTTTTTTTTTTACACTGACACCAATTATGGGACTTTTTTTTATTCCCACCAACACCATTGATGGGGCTATTTTCCTCCCACTGACACCAATGTAGGGAACATTTCATCCCATTGACACTGATAGGCTCACTAACACTGATGTGGGGCTCATCTAAACCCACTGACACCGATGTGGGCCACGATTCACCCCACTGATCCTTTTTCTCACTGACACCAATATAGGGCTTATTTTTTGGCGCGAACACCAAAAATGGGGCTTATTTCCTCCCACTGACACCAACATGGGGCTTATTTTTTATTCCCACCAACAATGGAGCAATTTTTCCCCAATTAAAGATATGGGGGTTATTTCCTTCCACTGACACCAAAATTACGGGGCTTATTTTTCTCTTTACTCTGATGATTTGGAGCTTATTTTGCTGATGCTGACACCAGTGATGTGGTATGTTTTCCCCCCCACTGACACCAATGGTGGGGTTTATTTTATCCCCACGGACATCAACAATGGAGCCTTTTTTACTCACACTAACACCAACATTGGGATTTATTTTACTCCACCCACTCAATGATATGTGACTTATTTTATGTCACTGACACCAAGGACATGAGGCCTATTTTATTTTTACGTACACCAATGGTGGGTCTCATTTTGCTCCCAGTGATTTTAATGTTGGGGCTTATTTCCTCCCACTGGCACCGATATGGGGCTTATTTACCTCTCCGGGACACCAATTATACTCCTACTGACACCAATTTGAGTCCTATTTTCCTCCTACTGACATCAATGACACGGGACTCATTTTGCTGCTGCTGACACTAACAGAAGGTTTATTATCCTCCGACTGACACCAACAATGGAACTTTTTTTTTTTATATATATATATTTATCCCAAATTACATTAAGGTTTAGGCTTATTTTATCCTCACTGACACCAACAATGCAGCTTATTTTTATTCCCAGTAACACCAACAATGGAACTTATTTTACTCACCCTGACACCAATGATGGGGCGTATTTTTATTCCCACTGACACCAACAGTGGGGCTTTTTTCTTTTTCTACACAATGACACCAACAATGGGACTTATTTCACTCACCAGGACATTGATGACTTGGGGCCCATTTTACTCCCACTGACACCAACAATGCGGGTTTTAAATTTTATTCCTATTGCCACTGACACCAATAACAGGGCTTATTTGTCCTATGAATGACACTAGGGTTGAGCGGACACCTAGATGTCTGTGTTCGACGGGTTCGGCCGAACTTTAAAAAAAAAGTCCGGGTCCGTGTCCCGGACTTTTACCGAACTTTTCCCGGACACCGAACCCCATTGAAGTCAATGGGGACCCGAACTTTAAGGCACTAAAATGGCTCTAAAACACCAAAGGAAAGGGCTAGAGTGCTGCAAATGGCAGCAAAACGTAATTAAGAGCATGGCAAGTGCTCTGCAAACAAATGTGGATAGGGAAATAACTTAAAACAACAAAAAAAAACAGAAAAATAAAACAATGTTCTTCTTCATCTCTGAAGGACGAGGCCCATATGGAGTAGGAGGGAGGTTGAGGTGGTGGTGGATGTGGCGGTGACATAGGCATGCGCACAGGGTGTGCCGGGTGTGCCTGGGCACACCCTAATCACCTAGGGCACATAGCATTGCCAGTGAGGAGATGGGAAAGATCTCCCTCGGACCTGCTCTGCTCTATTTCTCTTTGCCTTCAGATACATGGCCCCGATACATTACTCTCCCTGCTGGCAAACACATGCATGTGTATTTCAACTTTGGGGTGCACATCTTAATGCAATAGGCTGCGCACACCTATGGGCGGTGTAGGTGGAAGCGGCGGTGGAGGAGGACCAGGGCCGGATTAAGAGCATCATGGGCTTGGTGCTGAGGATTTTGAAGGGCCTTAAGGGCCGTACCTTGCCATGCACCTAGAGGAGGAAGGGTGCAGCCATGCATGCCTAATTCAACATGGGATGCTGTCTCTGAAGCCCATAAACACATCCATGCATCGGCAACTGTCCCTCCTTGTCCGGCCTTCGCGCTGTGTGGGGAGGTTCTGAGGGTGCTGCCTGGGGAAGCGAGCATAGAAGCCAGACTTCTGTGTTTACAAGTGACAGAAGAGCGGTAACAGTGAATATGGCCAACCCGGGGCCTATATAAAAGGTAGGGGCCTGGAGCTGCAGCTCCAATAGCCCCTACGTTAATCTGGCCCTGAGGAAGAGGACGAGGTAGCCAACACTGCTTCTTTTCACAAATTTTAAATGAGGGTACACCCCAAAAGAGTGAGAAAGAGCAAAAATGGAACAATGGCTGGGTAAGGTCGGTATCCATTGCTATTCTGCACAAGGTACGGAAAAGTCCCGTGGGATCCATGCCTGGTTCATTTTAATGAACATGAGCTTGTCCACATTGTCTCTGGACAGGCGGCTGCGCTTGTGTGTTATAACGCCCCCAGCCGTGCTAAATACCCGTTCAGATAATACACTGGCTGCAGGGCACGCCAGCACCTCCAAGGCGTAAAGGGCAAGCTCAGGCCATGTGCCCAATTTGGAGACCCAGAAGTTGAAGGGGGCAGACCCCTCATTCACTACATGTAGGCGTGTGCACACATACTGCTCCACCATGTTGGTAAAATGCTGCCTCCTGCTAAGACGTTCCATCTGAGCTGCTGCTGTTTGTTGTGGCGTGCTGACAAAGCTTTTCCACATTTTGGCCATGCTAACCCTGCCTTCTGAGGTGCTGGCGGTGCCCTGGTTGCGTTGGCGACCTCCTCCTCCTCTGCCTTGTGCTTCCACTGTGGCCCCGCTGTCAGATGGGAATGCCAGCAGCATGGCGTCTACCAGCGTGCGCTTGTACTCGCGCATCTTGCGATCGCGCTCCAGTGAGTGAATTAAGGACGGTACGTTGTCCTTGTAACGGGGATCCAGCAGTGTGGCCACCCAGTAATCAGCACAAGTTAGAATGTGGGCAACTCGGCGGTCGTTGTGGAGACACTGCAGCATGTAATCGCTCATGTGTGCCAGGCTGCCCAGAGGCAACGAAAGGCTGTCCTCTGTGGGAGGTGTATCGTCCGTGTCCTCTGTATCCCCCCAGCCACGCACCAGTGATGGCCATGAGCTGGCCTGGGTGCCACCCTGCTGTGAACATGGTTCCATCTCCTCCTCCAGCTCCTCCTCCTCCTCATCCTCCTCATCCTCCAGAACTGTGCCCCTGCTGGACAATTGTGTCCCTGGCGTTTGTGTGTGCAGGAACCCACCCTCGGAGCCCCTTGCGAATGACTGCCCTGAAAGCCTTGGAAATGTTACCTCTTCATCCTCCTCCTCCTCCTCATCCTGTGCCACATCCTCTTCCATCATCGCCCGAATTGTTTTTTCAAGGAGGCATAGAAGTGGGATAGTTAAGCTGAGAACGGCGTCATTGCCACTGGCCATGTTGGTGGAGTACTCAAAACAGCGCAACAAGGCACACAGGTCTCGCATGGAGGCCCAGTTATTGGTGGTGAAGTGGTGCTGTTCCGCAGAGCGACTCACGCGTGCGTGCTGCAGCTGAAACTCCACTATGGCCTGCTGCTGCTCGCACAGTCTTTCCAGCATGTGCAAGGTGGAGTTCCACCTTGTGGGCACGTCACATATGAGGCGGTGAGCGGGAAGGCCGAAGTTACGCTGCAGCGCTGCCAGGCGAGCAGCAGCAGGGTGAGAACGCCGAAAGTGCGCACAAACGGCCCGCACTTTCTGCAGCAGCTCTGACATATCGGGGTAGTTTTTAAGGAACCTCTGCACCACCAAATTCAGCACATGCGCCAGGCAAGGGATGTGCGTCAAACCGGCTAGGCCCAGAGCTGCTATGAGATTTCGCCCAGGCCGGGCTTGAGGCTCGCTGGCAGCAACCACTCATTTGTCTGCTGTTCCATGCTCCTCCACAACTCCTGCGCAGTGTGTGGTTTGTCCCCCAAACAGGCAAGTTGTAAAACTGCCTGCTGTCGTTTACCCCTGGCCGTGCTGAAGTTGGTGGTGAAGGTGTTACGCTGTCCGGATGAGGAGGCGGTAGAGGATGAGGAAGCGGAGTAGGAGGAGTTAGGAACAGGAGGCAAACTGAAGCGCCCTGCAATCCTCGGTGGTGGAAGGACATGCGCCAAATTGCTATCCGCCTCAGGCCCATCCGCCACTGCATTTACCCAGTGTGCCGTTATGGAGATATAACGCCCCTGACCGTGCTTACTGGTCCACGTATCGGTAGTTAGGTGGACCTTGGCACAGATGGCGTTGCGCAGTGCACACCTTATTTTTTCCCCCACTTGGTTGTGCAGGGAAGGGATGGCTTGCCTGGAAAAGTAGTGGCGGCTGGGCACGACGTACTGTGGGACAGCCACCGACATAAGGTTTTTAAAACTGTGCGTCTCCACCAGACGGAATGACAGCATTTCAAAGGCCAATAATTTTGAAATGCTGGCATTCAGGACCAGGGATCGCGGGTGGGTAGGGGGGTACTTCCTCTTCCTCTCAAGTGTTTGGGAGATGGAAAGCTGAACGCTTCCACGGGACATTGTGGAGATGGTTGTTGGTGACCCAGGTGGTGGTGTTGCTGACAGATCCTCTGTTTGCGGGGTGGCAGGTGCCGGTATCACTACAGATGTGGCTGGAGCGGCCGAGACTGCAGCAGAAGAGGAAGCAGGATGAGCCAGAGACGTTTCTTGGTTTTGAAGGTGTGTACTCTACTGCAGCTCGTGCTTTGCACTTAGATGCCTGATCATGCAGGTTGTGCTCAGGTTGAGAAGGTTTATGCCTCGCTTCAAGCTCTGATTGCACAGGGTGCAAACCACTCGTGTCCTGTCATCAGCACATTTTCTAAAGAACTTCCACGCTAGAGAACTCCTTTGAGCTGACTTTGGTGCGCTCGTTCCCTTGCTGCGTTGGGCAGTAGCGGGCGTAGTGTCTAGGGCACGGCCGCTCCGCTTCTGCACCCTGCTCCCTCTTCTGCTGTGCTGGTGGCTCTGTGCGACCACCGCCTCTTCCTCCAAACTACTCAGGTCACCTGCATGAGGTTCATTCCATGTGGGGTCGAGGACCTCATCGTCCTCCACATCATCTTCCACCCAGTCTTCACCCCTGCCCTCCTTGTCGGTCTCCACAATGCTGAACGCCGCAGCAGTTGGCACCTGCGTTTCGTCATCATCGGAGACGTGCTGCGATGATCCTTGCATGTACTCATCTTGAGAAATAAGTGGTTGGGCATCGCTGCACTCAATCTCTTCCACTTCTGGGGCAGGGCTCCTGGGAAACCCTGCTGACAGAGTCATCAAAAAGAAGAAGAGACTGCTGTATGGCTTGGGGCTCAGACTGCTTGCCTGATTTGCAAGGGGGTGAGGTGAAAGACGGTTGGACATCGGCTGCAGGTGCCAACTGTGACCTTTCTGCAGTAGACTGGGTGGGAGACAATGTGAAGGAACTGGAGGCACTGTCAGCAGCAAACCAATCTACTATCGCCTCCACTTGTTCTGGCCTCATCACTTCTAGGGGCGTATGATGCCCTACCAAATACTGATGCAGGTTCTGTCGCCTACTCACACTTGAGGAAGGTGTTTCACTTGTGCGTGTAGCTGGCACAGATCGACCACGTCCTCTCCTTGCAACAGGAGCTCTACCAGCAGCACCACGACCCAGGCCACGGCCCTTATTTGACGGTCTCCTCATATTTCTGTAATTTAAGATCTTGCCCTAGAAAGGTTTTTATTGAATAGCGGAATAGGAAATATGATCCAAAAAAGTGTATGTATCTCGCACGTACAAAACCACACTAGGCCCCAATTACTATTGTTTCTACCCCTAAAAGGATGGATGAGGAGTAGGAGGAGTATGGAACAGACAGCACCCTCAAATCTTCAGAAGTATGAGATGAACCTCAAAAACTTGGAAAGGTGGATCTCACACGTACCGACACAGACTATCCCGCAATTCAATTGATCCTCAAAGGTTTTAATTGAATAGCGGAATAGAAAATATGATCAAAAAGAAAGTGTATGTATCTCACACGTACACCACCACACTAGGCCCCAATTACTATTGTTTGTACCCCTAAAAGGATGGTTGAGGAGTAGGAGGAGGAGTATGGAACAGGCAGCACCCTCAAATCTTCAGAAGTATGAGATGAACCCCAAAAACTTGGAAAGGTGGATCTCACACGTACCGACACAGACTATCCCGCAATTTACCACCACCAGACAGACAGAACGAGATCACCAGAGAGTCACCAAAAGAGAGACCAGCACAAGAGAGTGAGAGAGTGATACCAACAGACAGAACGCACGAGACCACCAGAAAGTCACCACAAGAGAGACCAGCACGAGACCCAAAAAAAAGGCATCATTGCATACTGTATTACTCTCATATTTTGTCGTCTTAATTATATATACACTTATTTTCAGTGGTATGATATAGTGATGAAAATTATGAATGCCCCTCCCCCATTTTGACTGTGGTATCATGGTGGTTATTCCCCATCCGGGGGTCACTGATCTGCGCTTCTGAGGAGCATCTGGAGGACACGCTGCATGCTGCTCTCGGTTTGGAGGAATTGCCTGCTATTATACCCTATGCCCTATGCCTGGTTATGTATGGGACAGGCATACTCTATTTTGTGATTACCTGATACCTCTCTAATTGGCCATAAGCAGTGCGTGCTCCTCCAGCTGCCTCAGCAGGTCACCCCTCGTGATTACTAATTACAATATTGGTTTACTATCCTCCTGGTGCCTTTTGGTTGGCTCCAGCAACATCTTCCTATGGAATCTATATTCCAAACAGCTCCGGATGAAGTCTGAACACCAGGCGAAACATGTAGAGCAATTGGACATATTGGGTTACTTCCCTTTGGAAGCTGTTACTTTATTGTACAGGACGCTCTGCGTTGCCTGCACCGTGGTGCGGCCTGTGTGCAGCGTATAGCGTCCTCTTTCCCTTGTTTATATTTTAATGCAATTTTGTATTGTTTGCTGTACTGTATGTCCTAGGTGGTGAGGTCCTCCCCATTCACCTATTATTTGTATCCTCTGATCAATGGTCCTCGCCCATGTTGATCGGTCGACACATACTTTTGTGGTTTTAATATATATCAAAAATAAAGTGTTATTTTATATTATGGTGCCTTCAAAGTCCATTCATTCTTCCCCCTTTTTGTATCCCGCAATTCAATTGATCCTCAAAGGTTTTTATTGAATAGCGGAATAGGAAATATGATCAAAAAGAAAGTGTATGTATCTCACATGTACACCACCACACTAGGCCCCAATTACTATTGTTTGTACCCCTAAAAGGATGGTTGAGCAGTAGGAGGAGGAGTATGGAACATGCAGCACCCTCAAATCTTCAGAAGTATGAGATGAACCCCAAAAACTTGGAAAGATGGATCTCACACGTACCGACACAGACTATCACGCAATTTAATTGATCCCCAAAGGTTTTAATTGAATAGCGGAATAGAAAATATGATCAAAAAGAAAGTGTATGTATCTCACACGTACACCACCACACTAGGCCCCAATTACTATTGTTTGTACCCCTAAAAGGATGGTTGAGGAGCAGGAGGAGGAGTATGGAACAGGCAGCACCCTCAAATCTTCAGAAGTATGAGATGAACCCCAAAAACTTGGAAAGGTGGATCTCACACGTACCGACACAGACTATCCCGCAATTTACCACCACCAGACAGACAGAACGAGATCACCAGAGAGTCACCAAAAGAGAGACCAGCACAAGAGAGTGAGAGAGTGATACCAACAGACAGAACGCACGAGACCACCAGAAAGTCACCACAAGAGAGACCAGCACGAGACCCAAAAAAAAGGCATCATTGCATACTGTATTACTCTCATATTTTGTCGTCTTAATTATATATACACTTATTTTCAGTGGTATGATATAGTGATGAAAATTATGAATGCCCCTCCCCCATTTTGACTGTGGTATCATGGTGGTTATTCCCCATCCGGGGGTCACTGATCTGCGCTTCTGAGGAGCATCTGGAGGACACGCTGCATGCTGCTCTCGGTTTGGAGGAATTGCCTGCTATTATACCCTATGCCCTATGCCTGGTTATGTATGGGACAGGCATACTCTATTTTGTGATTACCTGATACCTCTCTAATTGGCCATAAGCAGTGCGTGCTCCTCCAGCTGCCTCAGCAGGTCACCCCTCGTGATTACTAATTACAATATTGGTTTACTATCCTCCTGGTGCCTTTTGGTTGGCTCCAGCAACATCTTCCTATGGAATCTATATTCCAAACAGCTCCGGATGAAGTCTGAACACCAGGCGAAACATGTAGAGCAATTGGACATATTGGGTTACTTCCCTTTGGAAGCTGTTACTTTATTGTACAGGACGCTCTGCGTTGCCTGCACCGTGGTGCGGCCTGTGTGCAGCGTATAGCGTCCTCTTTCCCTTGTTTATATTTTAATGCAATTTTGTATTGTTTGCTGTACTGTATGTCCTAGGTGGTGAGGTCCTCCCCATTCACCTATTATTTGTATCCTCTGATCAATGGTCCTCGCCCATGTTGATCGGTCGACACATACTTTTGTGGTTTTAATATATATCAAAAATAAAGTGTTATTTTATATTATGGTGCCTTCAAAGTCCATTCATTCTTCCCCCTTTTTGTATCCCGCAATTCAATTGATCCTCAAAGGTTTTTATTGAATAGCGGAATAGGAAATATGATCAAAAAGAAAGTGTATGTATCTCACATGTACACCACCACACTAGGCCCCAATTACTATTGTTTGTACCCCTAAAAGGATGGTTGAGCAGTAGGAGGAGGAGTATGGAACATGCAGCACCCTCAAATCTTCAGAAGTATGAGATGAACCCCAAAAACTTGGAAAGATGGATCTCACACGTACCGACACAGACTATCACGCAATTTAATTGATCCCCAAAGGTTTTAATTGAATAGCGGAATAGAAAATATGATCAAAAAGAAAGTGTATGTATCTCACACGTACACCACCACACTAGGCCCCAATTACTATTGTTTGTACCCCTAAAAGGATGGTTGAGGAGCAGGAGGAGGAGTATGGAACAGGCAGCACCCTCAAATCTTCAGAAGTATGAGATGAACCCCAAAAACTTGGAAAGGTGGATCTCACACGTACCGACACAGACTATCACGCAATTTACCACCACCAGACAGACAGAACGAGATCACCAGAGAGTCACCAAAAGAGAGACCAGCACAAGAGAGTGAGAGAGTGATACCAACAGACAGAACGCACGAGACCACCAGAAAGTCACCACAAGAGAGACCAGCACGAGACCCAAAAAAAAAAGGCATCATTGCATACTGCATTACTCTCATATTTTGTCGTCTTAATTATATATACACTTATTTTCAGTGGTATGATATAGTGATGAAAATTATGAATGCCCCTCCCCCATTTTGACTGTGGTATCTTATGTGCCCCCCCCCCATTGTTCCTAGTTTACCTGCGGAGTCTGTGAGAGGAGGAGTCACACTGACTTGTGCGCATAGGCAGGTCCTTCCAAGTGTGTCAGTTCTTGCAGAGTATGGATAGAGTGACACAATGACGCTGAGCATCACTGTGTGTCACTCTCTCACCACATTGCCTCGCTCACTGTCACTCAGGATCCCAGAGCAGTGAGTGAGTCACAGCATGAGCAGCAGGGGGCATTTTATATGTAATTAGGACACTGAGTCAGCACTGCAGGGGCCATCTCTCTAGAGGGACAATTTTTCACTTCGCAGGTGCCATATGATCTGATCCAGTAGTATCATACTTTTTCTATATTAAGAATGAATTATAATTTATGTATACATTTCTACAGGGCCAGGGTTATCACAGTGCAGAGCCATGTCCAAATAGGAAAAAGTATAAGGGCTCTTTCACACGGGCGTTCCGTATGTCCGTTTTTCATCCCATCCGTTTGCGGATGAAAAACGGACATAATGCATCTCTATGTAAATACGGATGTCAGCGGATGGCCATCCGCTGACATTCGTTTTTCGTCAGTTCAGTTCAGTTCAGTTTTTTCGGACGGAAGAGAACCCTATTTTTCTTCCGTTTAAAAAACGGAACGGACGAAAAACGGATGTCAGCGGATGACATCTGCATACATCCGATCCGCTCCGATCCTTTTTTACATATTTTTTTTTTTTAAACAATACATACATTAGCATATTAAACCTTTGACCCAGGTAGTGATTGAGTGGTCCAGGAAGTGACATTGTACACACCCCAGTCCATCACTGACAAGTATCTGGAATTATCATATCTAAATCACAATTATCTGTGTCATCCACCCCAGTGGCTGCAGATTAATTATAATGGCAAAAGACGTATCTCATGAAAGCCTCATCAACCTTGTCCATGCCAGGCCTGGCTTATGGGACAAAACATGCACAGAGTACAGTGATAAAATAACTAAAACAAGGCTCTGGGAAGAAATATTCATGGAGGCGACACCAACCTGGGCATCATTGATTCAGAAGCAGCGTCGCATACGTGGTAAGTGTAGCTGTTGGTGGGATGTGGGCTTGGCATGCTGAGACCTGTAGTCCACCCATATGTCACAATTAGGTGGACTACAGGTGTCAGTAGACAAATAGTGACAGATAGGTGGACTCTAAAGTCGAAGTACCATATCTGTCACTACAAGGCTCCATGTACATGCTGTGAGAATCTTGAGGGGGAACTCCACACCAAAATTGTTTAAAAAAAAATGCGTGGGGGCCCCCCCCCCAGGTTCCAAACCAGGCCCTTCGGGTCTGGTATGGAATTTGAGGGTAGACCCATGCCGAAAAAACGGCATGGGGTCCCCCCCAAAATCCATAACAGACCCTTATCCGAGCATGCAGCCCGGCATGCCAGGAAAGGGGAGGGGACGAGCGAGCGGCCCCACCCCCCCTGTACCATACCAGGCCACTTGCCCTCAACATGGGGGGGTGTTGGTGCTTTGGGGCAGGGGGAGCTCTGCACCCCCCCACCTTTAAAGCACCTTGCCCCCATGTTGATGAGGACAAGGGCCTCATCCCCACAACCCTGGCCGGTGGTTGTGGGGATCTGCGGCAGGGGTCTAATCGCAATCTGGAAGCCCCCTTTAACAAGGGGGCCCCACAGATTCCGGACCGCCTCCCTATGTGAATGGGTATGGGGTACACTGTACCCCTACCCATTCACCCCATAAAAGGCAGTGTATGGAAATAACGACACGAGACGTTTTGTAAATTTTATTAAAAATCTTCATCCGGTCTTCTCCCTCATCGCTCTTCTTGTCTTCTGCTGTCGGTCTTGTGCTGTCCAATCTTCTGCTCTTTTGCTTTCCAATCTTCTGCTGTCCAATCTTCTGCTCTCTTGACCTCGGCTCTTCTTCTTCCTCCGGTCCTCTTCAGACGATGTCTCAGATGACTATGCCGTTCTCCGGTCTCTGCAGACTGTTATATAGCCATCGGGGCGTGGTCTCCCGGTGACGTCATCTGGAGGCCACGCCCCCTTGTGTCACATATGAGGCCACGCCCCTAATGGCTATATAACAGTCTGCAGAGACCGGAGAACGGCATAGTCATCAGAGACATCGTCTGAAGAGGATCGGAGGAAGAAGACGAGCCGAGATCAAGAGAGCAGAAGATTGGAAAGCAAAAGAGCAGAAGATTGGACAGCACAAGACCGACAGCAGAAGACAAGAAGAGCGATGAGGGAGAAGACTATCGGAGCCGAGAAGACCGGATGAAGATTTTTAATAAAATTTACAAAACGTCTCGTGTCGTTATTTCCATACACTGCCTCCCCCTTCCTGCCCTACCAGGCTGCATGCTCGGATAAGGGTCTGTTATGGATTTTGGGGGGGGACCCCACGCCATTTTTTTATCCAGTTTTGGGGTGCAGCTCCCCCTGAATATTCTCACAGTGCAAGTTGCACCACCTTCCGTTCAAATCAATACGCTCCCATAGGGAACCATTGATTTGGAATGGAAGAAAAAACAAATGTATAACGTGGCTGAACGTACTTCATTACGTTCGGTCCTGTTTTTGCGTTTGAAACTCTGCAAAACACACGTTCAAACGCAAATAATTGCGTTAGAAAAAACGTCCCTGAACTCAACTGCCTGCAAATGACTGTAAACAACCCTGTGTACATGGACAGATAAAATAAAATGTAGATGGGTTGAGGGGCTTCTGAAAAAAACGCCCAAATGTTCCTAAACGCCCATTTACGTCACCTGTACATGGAGCCTAAGCATGCTGAGACCTCTAGTCCACCCATATGTCAAAATTAAGTGGACTACAAGTGTCAGTATGCAAATAGTGACAAATGGGTGAACTAGAAGTCTCAGCATGGTAATAATGATTGGTGGGTGGACTAGACTGCGACTAAGCTAACAATTTGTCTCTAGTAACATGCTGTGACTTCTAGTCCACCTAACTGTCTCTATTAGCATACTGATATTTATAGTTCACTTATCTGTCACGTCTGTCATTGTATTCTGTTCATTGTATCCACTTTTTTTTTTTCCTTTAGGTCAAAAAATAGTGACACGCTGGAGGTCACAGAGGGACAAGTATAGACGTGAACTCATGAACGAAGTTGAGGAGGGAAGGAGTGGGGCAGGAGCCACTCAAAGAAAAAGGAGCCCCTTTTTTGCAATGCTAGACTTTCTGAGAAATGTCATGGACATAAGACCGTGAGTGCTAAACTGTCATTCAAACATTGGTCAACCAAAAAGTAAACAAGTTGACCAAATGATAGACTTATTTCAAACAGTTGCCCACATTTATCAATACATTGTATTAAATCTATTTACATTATTTATTACAGTACCAGCTCCAACATAACGGAGACAGAAGTGGAGAGGGAAGAAGGCACGGAGATTGAACTGGAAGGTGATGAATCGGATCATGCCTCAGAACCGTCAACCTCTGCCACAGTTACCACACTACCTAGTGCGCAACAAAGACAAGATCTGTCCGTAAGTAAGAATACAAAACCAAAACACCCATTGTTAAATTTTAAAGACAAATGTTCTAAAATATTCCCAACTCTACAGGTTCGTCCTGTTCGAGCTCCTCCATCCCGAGCCGCACAAAGGCAAAGACAGAGGTATCCGGACATGGATAGTGCGATGCTGGCCTTCATGGAGGGCGATGAGGAGGGCTGAGAACTCGGATCCATTTTCTGATCCAAATAATTACGAGGCATCGTTCCTATGAAATCTATATCACAATCTAATTCTGATACCTGCTCCTCGAAAAATGGAGGTGCAAATGGTTATATCAAGTTTTTCAAATGCCTGTATAAGAGCGGCAATGGCTGGGGAACCCTTACCATCTTTTCATGTCCCCCAACGGCCGTACCATGAATATACGGGAGAGCACGGTACTAACAACACATCTTCCCACCATTTATATTCTCACCATCCATACCCCCAAACCAATCCCATGCAGCCTTACCACAGAGCACCAACCCCCACCCTCCCAAATTTCGGACCCCCATCTCAACATCCTCCTTTCAATCAGCCAAACCCATCCAGCAGCCAGGCAAACCCATCCAGCTCCCATGAGTCATTGAGTTCCCAGGCCCACTCATTTACCAGTTCTTCCCAAGCGTCAACCCAGTTTGCTAATTCACCTTATTACCAGGACCTTTAAATTAGGCCATCTATATGGGCAAGATTTATGGGAATAATATGTCTTGTTGTCATAATGTTAATGTTTTGAAATATGACGTTTTTCATATAAACAATGTTGTAATATGTAATAAGACTTGCACTTTTTTTTTTCTGGTTAGCATGTTTAAAAAAAATATTTTTGCACTTAATGTTGTGGTCAATTATTTTTTATGATATTTAATAAAAAAAATTGACAGGAAAAGTGTGTGTTATTCTTTTATTATGTAATACACAACTTTGAAAAGAAAGGAAAATAAGGGCAGTAATTAACAATCTTGGCACTGATTAAATATGGGTATACTGCCATGGAACCTCTCCATCAGGGGACATGAAATAATCAGCAAATTTATCACGTAGAGCAAGAGCAGAGTGGTTTGGGCGCAGTCCACTATATTGAACAGAAGGCAAATGTGTTTCATCATCATCTTCAAAGCTGATGCCTTCTTTCTGACGAACAACATTGTGGAGCACACAGCATGCTTTGATCACTCCTTCAGCATTCTCCACGTTAAGTTGGATTGCACTGTGGAAAATGCGCCACTTGCTTGTTAATATACCAAATGTGCACTCAATAAACCTCCTTGCTCTACTGAGTCTGTAGTTGAAAATCCTCTTCTGGTTTGTTAAATTATGCTTGGCATATGGCCTTAAAAGATGTTTCGAGAGGGCAAAAGCTTCATCAGCTACAAAGACGTAAGGCATATCTGGTCCCGATGTTCCTGGCAGTGGCTTGTCAGCAAGTATGTTGAGACGGCCGTCTAAAAGCCTTCTCCCCATTGCGGATGTCCGGAACACTCGAGAGTCAGCAGCGCTACCATATGCCAATATCCACTGCAACAAATTGATAATTGCTATCACAGATAGCCATCAGCACCAAAGAAAAATATTTTTTATAATTGAAATAACTGGAGCCTGATCTAGGTGGCATTTGAATACGGATATCTTTTCCATCAGTGGCTCCAAGGCAGTTTGGAAATTGTGTCTTCATCAGAAATCCGTCCGATATATTCATCCACACATGTGTGTCAGGAACAGGCAGTGCAAGTGAACTTAGCTCCTCCCATATAGCCTTGCAGGTGTCATGAACAATAGTAGAAATTGTGGAGATCCCCAATAGGAAGTAATGATTCAAACACGTGAATGTCTGTCCAGATGCAAGAAATCTAGTCATAAGGAAAATAGACAAGAATTAATGGAAAAGTTAAATTTGTGGAGCAATTGCATGTAATTTTGGCAGTAATTCACAACTATGCTATGTTGAGGATTGCACAACACCCTCCACCCTGAAATTCAATGAGTATTAGCTATGTGATTCGCTAATTTGACATTGGCCAGTGAGTAATTTAACAAGTATATTTAATTTATTTGCATGTATATGATGCACTTTAAAAAAAATAATTTTGTGGGATGTGTGTCAGTTAAAGTGTAGGGGGGGGGTGGACCTAGGTGGCTTGGAGTTAGCTTATTGCCTAGGTAAATAAACAATTTTAACATTATAGAATTTCCCCAAAGTTTGGTTCGGATTCCAGAACCTCTTTGAAATCAATGGGACCCTAACTTCAGGAAATTAAGAACACTGTTTTGAAGCCCTAAAACCCAATAAATGGCCATAAAAAGTAACTAGGGTTCTGGGTCATGCCCCTTAAGAATAAGGCAAAAAAAAAAGTTTTTTAAACGTGTCATTTTTTGATAGAGAGCCAATTATTGGAAAAATTAAAAAAAAAAAAACATTTCTTGGGATTTATTGTCTGGGGGGGGGGGGGGTCTAAAAAGTGTACCTGTGAAGTTTCAGCTCTGTAGCATGTCCAGTACCAGAAAAAAAATTGGAGTTAGGGTTAGGGCTAGGGTTAGGGTCACGGCTAAGGTTAGGGTTATTTTTAGTGCTTAGGGTTAGAGGGGTAGGGGTAAGGTTACTAACTCTAACCCTAAGTATGTCACCGTAACCCTAACCCTATCCACTAACACTAAACCTAACCCTAACCCTCTAACCTTAAACTTAACCCCCTAACCCTAATTCATCATTTTTTTTATGGTTCCGGACATGCTACAGAGCTGGAACTTCACTGGTACACTTTTTATGCCCCCCCCCCCCCCCCAGACACTAAATCCAAGGATTTTTTTTTTTTTTTTTAGTTTTTTTTTTTTTTTTTAAATAATTGGCTCTCTACCAAAAATGACAATTTTTAAGAATTTTTTTTTGTGTGATTTGGTGTATAGGGGGGGGGGGGGTCTAAAAAGTGTACCTGTGAAGTTTCAGCTCTGTAGCATGTCCTGAACCCAAAAAAATATTAGAATTAGGGTTAGGGCTAGGGTTAGGGTTATTTTTAGCGCTTAGAGTTAGGGTTAGAGGCGTAGGGGTAGGGTTACTAACTCTAACCCTAAGTATCTCACCATAACCCTAACCCTATCCCCTAACACTAAACCTAACCCTAACCCTTAGAGCCCAGTTCCTGTCCCATTTTGGTTGGTTCTGGTCTGTTTGCGGATGTTTGCGGTGCGTTAAACGGGGAGTTTGGTCTGTCAGAGTTTGGTTTATCACTGTGAAGCGGGTGTAACCCTTACAATACCTGATCGTATACACACACTGGATGTTTTAAAGCACATTATTCAAAACAATTTAGGAATGTTATAGGTGATTTATATGCCCTTTATGGATTAAAACCCGACTCTGCAACAAATACGTCAGTTTCCATGGGAGTTTTGCCATGGATCCCCTCCGGCATGCCACAGTCCAGGCATTAGTCCCCTTGAAACAACTTTTCCATCACCATTGTGGCCAGAAAGAGTCCCTATGGGTTTTAAAATTTGCCTGCCTATTGTAGTCTATGGCGATTCGCCCGGTTAGCGAACATTTGCGGAAGTTCGCGTTCGCGAACATTACATTTTATGTTCGCAACATCACTAATGACAACAGCAGATGACTTACCTGAGAGTGACTAGAAGACGTTCCGCAGGGGGCACACAGCGTCTCATATTGGTGTCCATTCGCTGAAGACGTGTTACCAATTTATCCAGGAGAAAATCAAATGTAGTTATAGACATCCGAGTGAAATTAAAAAATTTCACCGGATAACGTCTCAAATCCGCATAATGTAGAGAGACAAATCCCTCAGAGGGCCTCTTCAGCATCATGGGATGCGACCAATAGGTGCGACGTTTTCGCTCACATGTCCTCCTCCTCCGGCTCTCCACTCTCCTCACGTAACACATGAGCATAAAGCACGTGACGTCATCCCAAAATCTGGAAGGGGCCATTGCTCGTTTTGCAGAAAAAACACAGGAAAGACACAAAAACACACAGCTAAACCACTGTATGCACACTATGTCATTCACTGGGACCACAAAGCAGCATGGGAAACGTGATGCATGCTGGGGAAGTGCAAGGTGACTTGGGAAATAATGATTACTAAAAAAAAGATGTCAGCGGACGAAAAACGGACGTCGGCGGATGAAAAACGGACGTCGGCGGACGCAAAAACGGACGTCGGCGGACGCAAAAACGGACGTCGGCGGACGCAAAAACGGACGTCGGTGGACGCAAAAACGGACGTCGGCGGATGTAAAACTGATGTATCCGTGTCCGTTTTAAAAAAAAAAAAAAAAAGTGACTGAACTGATGAAGAAAACTGAACGTCCGTGTGAAAGAGCCCTAAAACGCACTTCACCCCAGACTACACAAAAGTGTATCCATGCATAATTGGGTTAAAAGACAATGACAGTGTAGCTTGCTGCACTGTTTGCAACAGTGAATTTTCAGCAGCCCATGGTGGGTTATAGTATTATACATATACATATGTAATACATATATGTACTAAGTATATATTATGCAGATATGACAGATTTTTGTAAGGACATAAAGAAAAAAGCATAAGGTAGGTGTAACCTCTTTAGGGACCACAACATATTAGGGAGGCTAAGCGCAGGGAAGGTCGCTCAAGCTGTTTTAAAGTTCTTTTCAGCAGAAAAACAAAGTGACAGAGAAGGTCACTAAAGCTGAGGTGTACTTTAGATCTTTCATTGTTAAGCATAACCTGCCATTGCAGGTGTGTAAGCACACAGGCAAGCTATTCAGGAAAATGTTTCCAGATTCAGAAAACTATGCCTGCTCAGCAACCAAGACAGCAGCCATTGTGAACATGGCACTGCAACCTGAAATGTTCAGAAAATCTGTACAGGTTCATCAGGAAAAAAGGCCATACAGTATTTTTGGTTGAGGAAAGCAATGATATCATGTGTGAGAAGGAATGTGCCATTTTAGCCAGGTACAGTAAAGAAACATTGGATAAGGGGACAGGTGGATGTTTAGACATGCCAGTGTGCAATGATGCCAAATGATGATGTTGGCCACAAGTCTGTCTGTAATGGTTTTAGGTATTGAACAGTTTTATAACAGACAGAAAAACTCAAATCATTATGACCATTGACACAATTAATGGGTCTGAAAGACTTGTAAACCAGATTCCTAAAGTTTATAATGGCTGTAAAACCAGTGAGATAAAGGAGGTCAGTATTGTCTTTCCCCAAGACAAAAGGGGGAATTGGGCTACCCCGACCTGGTGAAATACCAGTGTGCAATGATGCCAAAGCTGAAAACATTTTTAACTGCATTGCATCATCCATGCATGACAAAGGCCTTGAATGGTCTAATTGTGTAGGATTTAGCACTGACAACTACAATTTGATGATTGGAAAAATTAACTATTGACAAGAGTGTCTTCAGCTCTCCCTCTGTCTTATCTCACTAACTATGCTAGTTTTATTACCATTGCCAGTTAAATTTGTTTTTCTCTTTTTTTCCCCTTTAGCTTAGAGATGAGTTTTTTTTTTTTACCATTCGGCTAAACAATTTTGTGCAACAGTACTGCTTGGACCTTGAAGGGGACATACCCCAAAAGCTTGTCCTGAAAAAATTGTATGTAAAAGTATCACAGATAGTGTTGAGCGAACACGGACTGTATTATTCGTGTTCGTACCGAATAATTGGATTTTTGTACCTGAACACGGACACGGACACTTTACTGTATGTTCGGGTAAAAATCCGTGTTCGGTCGTTTTATTTCCGGGTTTTGCATGCTTTGGCGCTCTTTTCATGGCGGGCTTTCAACAGCCAATCAACAATCGTTTAACTGGTGTGCCTTAAGCCATCCCAGCCATGCCTGCAAATGTCTCAGTAGCTGTGATTGGCCGTCTGAAGCATGTGACCAAGTCTTTATAAGTTCCAGGCAGCCGCAGCGTCTTCATTCTGCTGCTTAGATCAGGGACAGAGCACACATCAACGTGCTGGCTTCTGATTAGGGAAAGACAGGCAGGAAAAAACCATTTGTGTCCGGATAGAATTGAGGGACAGGTCGTAGGCATTTTAGGGATAGAGTCTGCTGAATTATAGGGTCAGTGTCTTCTACAAAGTACAATCGATATTGCTGTGTGGGGGGTGGGGTGACTCTGCACTCAATCCTGATCTACGATCTCTTCTCAATCCTGTTAGGGAGAGGCTGCTGCTGCTGAATTTTAGGGAAACTGTGTTCTACAAACTACAATCGATATTGCTGTGTGGTGTGGGATAGGAGATAGGCAGGTGTCAGTGATCCACATCCATTTTTCTGTGTGTGAGCTGCAGTGAACACAATCTTTTTGGGGTGCAGTGAACAACGTCCTTTTTGGGGTGCAGTGAACAAAATCTTTTTGGGGTGCAGTGAACAAAATCCTTTTTGGGGTGCAGTGAACAACATCCTTTTTGGGGTGCAGTGAACACAATCTTTTTGGGGTGCAGTGAACAAAATCCTTTGTGGGGTGCAGTGAACACAATCTTTGTGGGGTGCAGTGAACACAATCTTTTTGGGGTGCAGTGAACAACATCCTCTTTGGGGTGCAGTGAACACAATCTTTTTGGGGTGCAGTAAACAAAATCCTTTGTGGGGTGCAGTGAACACAATCTTTGGGGGGTGCAGTGAACAAAATCCTTTGTGGGGTGCAGTGAACACAATCTTTGGGGGGTACAGTGAACACAATCTTTTTGGGGTGCAGTGAACAAAATCCTTTGTGGGGTGCAGTGAACACAATCTTTTTGGGGTGCAGTGAACAAAATCCTTTTTGGGGTGCAGTGAACAACATCCTTTTTGGGGTGCAGTGAACAAAATCCTTTGTGGGGTGCAGTGAACACAATCTTTTTGGGGTGCAGTGAACAAAATCCTTTTTGGGGTGCAGTGAACAACATCCTTTTTGGGGTGCAGTGAACACAATATTTTTGGGGTGCAGTGAACACAATCTTTTTGGGGTGCAGTGAACAAAATCCTTTGTGGGGTGCAGTGAACACAATCTTTGTGGGGTGCAGTGAACACAATCTTTTTGGGGTGCAGTGAACATCCTTTTTGGGGTGCAGTGAACAACATCCTTTTTGGGGTGCAGTGAACACAATCTTTTTGGGGTGCAGAAAACAAAATCCTTTGTGGGGTGCAGTGAACACAATCTTTGTGGGGTACAGTGAACAGAATCTTTGTGGGGTGCAGTGAACACAATCTTTTTGGGGTGCAGTGAACACAATCTTTTTGGGGTGCAGTGAACAAAATCCTTTTTGGGGTGCAGTGAACAACATCCTTTTTGGGGTGCAGTGAACAAAATCCTTTGTGGGTGCAGTGAACACAATCTTTGTGGGGTGCAGTGTACACAATCTTTTTGGGGTGCAGTGAACAAAATCCTTTTTGGGGTGCATTGAACACAATCTTTGTGGGGTACAGGGAACAGAATCTTTGTGGGGTACAGGGAACACAATCTTTGGGGGGTACAGTGAACACAATCTTTTTGGGGTGCAGTGAACAAAATCCTTTTAGGGTGCAGTGAACACAATCTTTGTGGGGTGCAGTGAACAAAATCCTTTTTGAGGTGCAGTGAACACAATCTTTGTGGGGTACAGTGAACACAATCTCATACTTCTGAAGATTTGAGGGTGCTGCCTGTTCCATACTCCTCCTCCTACTGCTCAACCATCCTTTTAGGGGTACAAACAATAGTAATTGGGGCCTAGTGTGGTGGTGTACGTGTGAGATACATACACTTTCTTTTTGATCATATTTTCTATTCCGCTATTCAATTAAATCCTTTGAGGATCAATTAAATTGCGTGATAGTCTGTGTCGGTACGTGTGAGATCCACCGTTCCAAGTTTTTGAGGTTCATCTCATACTTCTGAAGATTTGAGGGTGCTGTCTGTTCCATACTCCTCCTACTCCTCATCCATCCTTTTAGGGGTAGAAACAATAGTAATTGGGGCCTAGTGTGGTTTTGTACGTGCGAGATACATACACTTTTTTGGATCATATTTCCTATTCCGCTATTCAATAAAAACCTTTCTAGGGCAAGATCTTAAATTACAGAAATATGAGGAGACCGTCAAATAAGGGCCGTGGCCTGGGTCGTGGTGCTGCTGGTAGAGCTCCTGTTGCAAGGAGAGGACGTGGTCGATCTGTGCCAGCTACACGCACAAGTGAAACACCTTCCTCAAGTGTGAGTAGGCGACAGAACCTGCATCAGTATTTGGTAGGGCATCATACGCCCCTAGAAGTGATGAGGCCAGAACAAGTGGAGGCGATAGTAGATTGGTTTGCTGCTGACAGTGCCTCCAGTTCCTTCACATTGTCTCCCACCCAGTCTACTGCAGAAAGGTCACAGTTGGCACCTGCAGCCGATGTCCAACCGTCTTTCACCTCACCCCCTTGCAAATCAGGCAAGCAGTCTGAGCCCCAAGCCATACTGCAGTCTATTCTTCTTTTTGATGACTCTGTCAGCAGGGTTTCCCAGGGCCATCCACCTAGCCCTGCCCCAGAAGTGGAAGAGATTGAGTGCAGCGATGCCCAACCACTTATTTCTCAAGATGAGTACATGCAAGGATCATCGCAGCACGTCTCCGATGATGACGAAACGCAGGTGCCAACTGCTGCGGCGTTCAGCATTGTGGAGACCGACAAGGAGGGCAGGGGTGAAGACTGGGTGGAAGATGATGTGGAGGACGATGAGGTCCTCGACCCCACATGGAATGAACGTCATGCAGGTGACCTGAGTATTTTGGAGGAAGAGGCGGTGGTCACACAGAGCCACCAGCACAGCAGAAGAGGGAGCAGGGTGCAGAAGCGGAGCGGCCGTGCCCTAGACACTACACCCGCTACTGCCCAACGCAGCAAGGGAACGAGCGCACCAAAGTCAGCTCAAAGGAGTTCTCTAGCGTGGAAGTTCTTTAGAAAATGTGCTGATGACAGGACACGAGTGGTTTGCACCCTGTGCAATCAGAGCTTGAAGCGAGGCATAAACCTTCTCAACCTGAGCACAACCTGCATGATCAGGCATCTAAGTGCAAAGCACGAGCTGCAGTAGAGTACACACCTTCAAAACCAAGAAACGTCTCTGGCTCATCCTGCTTCCTCTTCTGCTGCAGTCTCGGCCGCTCCAGCCACATCTGTAGTGATACCGGCACCTGCCACCCCGCAAACAGAGGATCTGTCAGCAACACCACCACCTGGGTCACCAACAACCATCTCCACAATGTCCCGTGGAAGCGTTCAGCTTTCCATCTCCCAAACACTTGAGAGGAAGAGGAAGTACCCCCCTACCCACCCGCGATCCCTGGCCCTGAATGCCAGCATTTCAAAATTATTGGCCTTTGAAATGCTGTCATTCCGTCTGGTGGAGACGCACAGTTTTAAAAACCTTATGTCGGTGGCTGTCCCACAGTACGTCGTGCCCAGCCGCCACTACTTTTCCAGGCAAGCCATCCCTTCCCTGCACAACCAAGTGGGGGAAAAAATCAGGTGTGCACTGCGCAACGCCATCTGTGCCAAGGTCCACCTAACTACCGATACGTGGACCAGTAAGCACGGTCAGGGGCGTTATATCTCCCTAACGGCACACTGGGTAAATGCAGTGGCGGATGGGCCTGAGGCGGATAGCAATTTGGCGCATGTCCTTCCACCACCGAGGATTGCAGGGCGCTTCAGTTTGCCTCCTGTTCCTAACTCCTCCTACTCCACTTCCTCATCCTCTACCGCCTCCTCATCCGGACAGCGTAACACCTTCACCACCAACTTCAGCACGGCCAGGGGTAAACGACAGCAGGCAGTTTTACAACTTGCCTGTTTGGGGGACAAACCACACACCACGCAGGAGTTGTGGAGGAGCATGGAACAGCAGACAAATGAGTGGTTGCTGCCAGCGAGCCTCAAGCCCGGCCTGGTGGTGTGCGATAACGGGCGAAATCTCATAGCAGCTCTGAGCCTAGCCGGTTTGACGCACATCCCTTGCCTCGCGCATGTGCTGAATTTGGTGGTGCAGAGGTTCCTTAAAAACTACCCCGACATGTCAGAGCTGCTGCAGAAAGTGCGGGCCGTTTGTGCGCACTTTCGGCGTTCTCACCCTGCTGCTGCTCGCCTGGCAGCGCTGCAGCGTAACTTCGGCCTTCCCGCTCACCGCCTCATATGTGACGTGCCCACAAGGTGGAACTCCACCTTGCACATGCTGGAAAGACTGTGCGAGCAGCAGCAGGCCATAGTGGAGTTTCAGCTGCAGCACGCACGCGTGAGTCGCTCTGCGGAACAGCACCACTTCACCACCAATAACTGGGCCTCCATGCAAGACCTGTGTGCCTTGTTGCGCTGTTTTGAGTACTCCACCAACATGGCCAGTGGCAATGACGCCGTTCTCAGCTTAACTATCCCACTTCTATGCCTCCTTGAAAAAACAATTCGGGCGATGATGGAAGAGGATGTGGCACAGGATGAGGAGGAGGAGGAGGAGGATGAAGAGGTAAAATTTCCAAGGCTTTCAGGGCAGTCATTCGCAAGGGGCTCCGAGGGTGGGTTCCTGCACACACAAACGCCAGGGACACAATTGTCCAGCAGGGGCACAGTTCTGGAGGATGAGGAGGAGGAGCTGGAGGAGGAGATGGAACCATGTTCACAGCAGGGTGGCACCCAGGCCAGCTCATGGCCATCACTGGTGCGTGGCTGGGGGGATACAGAGGACACGGACGATACACCTCCCACAGAGGACAGCCTTTCGTCGCCTCTGGGCAGCCTGGCACACATGAGCGATTACATGCTACAGTGTCTCCACAACGACCGCCGAGTTGCCCACATTCTAACTTGTGCTGATTACTGGGTGGCCACGCTGCTGGATCCCCGTTACAAGGACAACGTACCATCCTTAATTCACTCACTGGAGCGCGATCGCAAGATGCGCGAGTACAAGCGCACGCTGGTAGACGCCATGCTGCTGGCATTCCCATCTGACAACGGGGCCGCAGTGGAAGCACAAGGCAGAGGAGGAGGAGGAGGAGGTCGCCAACGCAACCAGGGCACCGCCAGCACCTCAGAAGGCAGGGTTAGCATGGCCGAAATGTGGAAAAGCTTTGTCAGCACACCACAACAAACAGCAGCACCAGCAGCTCAGATGGAACGTCTTAGCAGGAGGCAGCATTTTACCAACATGGTGGAGCAGTATGTGTGCACATGCCTACATGTAGTGAATGAGGGGTCTGCCCCCTTCAACTTCTGGGTCTCCAAATTGGGCACATGGCCTGAGCTTGCCCTTTACGCCTTGGAGGTGCTGGCGTGCCCTGCAGCCAGTGTATTATCTGAACGGGTATTTAGCACGGCTGGGGGCGTTATAACAGACAAGCGCAGCCGCCTGTCCAGAGACAATGTGGACAAGCTCACGTTCAATTAAAATGAACCAGGCATGGATCCCACGGGACTTTTCCGTACCTTATGCAGAATAGCAATGGATACCGACCTTACCCACCCATTGTTCCATTTTTGCTCTCTCACTCTTTTGGGGTGTACCCTCATTTAAAATTTGTGAAAAGAAGCAGTGTTGGCTACCTCGTCCTCCTCCCCTCCTCCACTGCCGCTTCCACCTACACCGCCCATAGGTGTGCGCAGCCTATTGCATTAAGGTGTGCACCCCAAAGTTGAAATACACATGCATGTGTTTGCCAGCAGGGAGAGTAATGTATCGGGGCCATGTACCTGTAGGCAAAGAGAAATAGAGCAGAGCAGGTCCGAGGGAGATCTTTCCCATCTCCTCACTGGCAATGCTATGTGCCCTAGGTGATTAGGGTGTGCCCAGGCACACCCGGCACACCCTGTGCGCATGCCTATGTCACCGCCACATCCACCACCACCTCAACCTCCCTCCTACTCCATATGGGCCTCGTCCTTCAGAGATGAAGAAGAACATTGTTTTATTTTTCTGTTTTTTTTGTTGTTTTAAGTTATTTCCCTATCCACATTTGTTTGCAGAGCACTTGCCATGCTCTTAATTACGTTTTGCTGCCATTTGCAGCACTCTAGCCCTTTCCTTTGGTGTTTTAGAGCCATTTTAGTGCCTTAAAGTTCGGGTCCCCATTGACTTCAATGGGGTTCGGTGTCCGGGAAAAGTTCGGTAAAAGTCCGGGACACGGACCCGGACTTTTTTTTAAAGTTCGGCCGAATCCGTCGAACACGGACATCTAGGTGTCCGCTCAACCCTAATCACAGACAGTACTCAATTCTCTATTGACAGAGTGAAAGCACAGCCTCTCATATTTACAGTGTTGGCTGGCTGTCCAAGTCACCTAGTCAACATTTGCACCAAAACTGCCAGTAAGGAGCTCTCAGCGTCACCTGAGGAACTGCTCATTGACATACTACTACTCTGAGAAAAAAGTTCCAAACAAAGAAGACCTAAAAGATTTAAGAGTTTTGCAATATTGCCCAGCAGAGAGTCCAAAAGCATTGTCCTACACGCTGGCTTTCTTTCAGAAAAGGTTTGGACCATCTGATCTACCAGTGGCCAGCTTTTTTCATATTTTCAGTCAAACAGTGAGAATCAGAAGTCAGCTCATATTCAGAAAAGGCTGAAAAGATCCCCAAAATAAACTATATGCATGCTTTCTCCATAACGCCACACAATGCTTTGACAAATTTAAATTTGATTTTTCAATACAAGGCACCTGTCCTCTTCATGTTGCATCAGAGTGTACACAAGCTCCTTCATGCAATTGCAAGCAGATTTATAAAGCCAAAAGGTAATGAGAGAACAAAACATTGAGGAAATCAATGTAAGCAACAGTAAAATTCACCTCCCAGATGAAGAGCTTTTTATTGGGTACCTGGCAAGGAGGCAGTTCAGTGAGGAAGGACAAGAGATGCCCCATTACAAGACAAATCAGTTTTATTAAAGAGGTCAGATCATTCTATGCCAAAAGCTTTAACCTCCCTAGCGGTATGATTCTGTCAGGAATTCTGTACCAAAAGCGGTACAATTCTTTTCATGGAAATTTGGCGTTATGTATTATAGGCCTACAATTCTTAGTAATTACTGACTTAAACCTGACCAAAACTACACACACACACACACACACACACAATGTGTAAAGTGTTTGTTTTGTGCAACTTTTTTTTTTTTTTTATTTCCCTCCCTAGTTCCGCTCCCATGCAGCATTGCTGCTGCAGGGAACGGAACTAGGAAGTGATCAGACCGACGGAGAGTGGCGGGGATCTCGGCTGGCGGTCACAGCAATGAGAGATCACTGGATCGCTGGGAGAAGGTAAGAGAACACCGCTGCGCTCTCTGCACATCCACCCCGAGCGTGACTCGGGGATACCGATCCTGGTATAAAAAAATCCACCCCGAGTCACGCTCAGGGTTACCGCCAGGGAGGTTAAAGAAATCTTGGAGAAGTTCCCAATGAAAGATCAAATTTTAAAGAAACTGTCTGGTCAATATGGAGAACCAAGATGAGGTGAATCCAGAGCAGATTTTGGCAGAGAGAATTCCAAATGTGATCAAGGCAGATGACAGAGCAGCTCCACTTGGAAGTCATGGATTATGTCTCAACTAACCTTGAAGGACTGGTGCCAAACTACAAAAAGTTTGCCAGTTGATGAATTCTGGGGGAAGCTGGCATGGAGCACCAACTCCCTGAAATTAGTTTTTTCAGGTTGGGATGTTTGCTACAGGTACTGTAAATATCTCCTAAACTTGCACCGTTTAGGAGATATTTACATTGCATGCAGCCAATGACTTCATTGGTGCACGCGCTCTGAAGGAACAGTCACCCCTGTCATGTCTTCAGAGCCCTGTGCCGTCATCAGCTCCACACGTATGATGTGAGGTCATCGCGCCTCCGGCCAATCAGATGGCTGAAGGATGCAAACCTGGAAGGACGACCATACATGTCTGCCCTGTTACCGGTAAGTGGGTGGCACTGCGGGGGCTTCATTCTATGGTAAGTATTTCATGCGATGCATACTAGCCCATTATGTCTTTGTCTTTCAGATTTTACATTTTTTTCTAACACCGGGACAGAAACGACAGATTGCAACCAAAAAAAAAAAAAAAATAGGGGTTGATTCGCTGAGATAATAGTCTTAGGCCATGATTTTCAGCTGGGCTGTCATGGTTCCCAGGTGTGGCTGTTTAGACTGGGGAGTCTCACTGTGCTCAATGAGGGCTCTCATTGGGCAGTGGAGGAAACCAGGCCAATGGCGCACCCAGGCTTGCATCTACCCCAGAAAGGCAGATTCTGCAGCAGAGCATTCTGGGAGTGGGTATAATTTTGAGAGCACATGACGCAGCATCTTTGGCAGGAAGCAGAGTCCCAGGAGGGAGCGTACGGCTGTCTCTCCTCCTGTCAAGGCTAATCGGGTGTCCCAGGCTGCTGGCCTGAGGGGACAGAGCGCTGAGCTGCAGAGAGGATCCGGTGTGCTGGGGACCAGTAGAGCTGGGTTTCAGGAAAGCATTCCCAGTCGTGAGTACTGCAAACTGCCCCTGGGGTCTGCCTAGTGAGAGGGGACCACTCCAAAGGTCAGAGGGAGCCAGGAGCTAGCTAGTGCGTGCAGGAGCAAAAGAAAAAGTGGTGCCAGTGTTGACCCTGAAGAGTAAAGGGGGTGCTAGAGTTGACACTGAAAGCGTAAAGGGGGTGCCAGCAGTTGGGCCCTGAAGTGTTTAGTGTACAGCGTTGCAGCAGAAGCAGTTTACAAAGGCTTCCTCAGTCAGTGAAGGGCTGGAGGGAGCAGCGTTCAGGACTTTTGAGCTAACCAGAGTGTCAGAAGTCAGGCTTAAGTACAGTGCTACAAGTCAGCGATTCAAGCGCCAGCAAGGGTTGGGTCAGCATCCAGCCGGCATCAAGTCAGCGCTGAAAGGCATTTTTTCCTCAAGTGTCTCAATTTGTACCTAGTTGAGCCAGAGGCGTATCCCACTCATTCCCTTCTCCCATCCCCATATAAAACAAACCAACGATGCCGCACACTCACACTTGGGCAATCAACTTAAATATGCTGTTGGTGTTACCGGTGACCATGGCAGACCCACATCAGACCAATGCCTGGATATATTGCTACATAGCCTACCCGACAGGGCCCCCCCATTCCTGGCTGAAATTTATTAAGGACATTTATTTATCAGTCTCTTTGCAGCCTCACCAGCACAGATCAATGAATGGAAAACTCTTTGAGGCTTCCTGCTCAGTCACAAACTGAAGTATAGTAAACACGGTTTACCATTCTTGGAGAGATTAGTGGACACAGGAGTGATTAGTACCGATCACTTAACTCAAATGGAAAGTGCCAGGAAATGATATTTCCCAACCCCTCCCAATATCTATCCTGGAACATATCCCTTTGTGCCCGCAGGAGAGGAGAGAAGCCGGCAGTGCTGCAGGGGAAATGGGCACATGTGCTTGGACCAATCCCTCCTGCAGTGCAACCAGAGGAAGAGAAGCTGGCAGCGCTGCAGGGGGTGGCGGAGAAGGAACGGGGCTGCAATAAGACAGTACAGCCTGCCCTCCTGCTCATCAGGTGCCTGACCCCCCTTCCCTTTTGAACAGATGGTGCCTGGGCCCAGTACAGGAGGGCTGGTTGTACTGCATATCAGTGGCCCTGCTTAGAATTACAACCTAAAACAGATTCCGCTACTCCCGAGTATGGGGATACCACGTGTGATAGTCATTATGGATAGTTAATGGACCAGATATTGCATCTTGTGTATTACAAATCAACCAAATGTACTGTAATGGTCAGGGAATTTAGTGTAGTTTAATGTCACAGTTCCTACAAGTCTAGCAAGCTTAGCCTACTGGTACATGGCTGCCCCCAAGAATGCAGTGTTCACTGGCCAGAAGTACAGGAGGCTGAAGGAAAAAGCTCCTGTGGTTAAAGGCATGCAGGGGATGGCTAGGATTGGCATCTCACAATAATGTAGTCAGCATGATGTGCAGATAGATCAGTCCAGGCAGAAGTGTGGCTGACAAAAAGGCAGAGACAACACTACACGGTTGCCGGTATACACTGGTCTGAAGACATTGGAGACTAGTATGGCAGCAATGAAGACACTGACTGATGTGGCAGCGATTAGGGATACTGACTGGCAGCACTGGTCTTGTACTGCTGTGGCAGTTGGTGGCACTAATATACAGTGATATCAGAGCAGACAGCAATCACATTTCAAAGCCAATCACAGTGGCCCAGTACACCAGGGATCTGTAATCTATGTCCGCAGAACTGATCTCACTACACATTGACACCAAGGATGCACTGGTATGTCCTTTTAGAATGATACCCGTCCAGCCCAGGCATGTGTGCATTGGCCAAGTGGGAGGTAACCAATGAACATTCAGGAGTTTGAAGGTTATATGTAATCTTGTTTTAAATTGATTCTATGATTTTAGTTTGCATCACTTACCTACCGGCCTGCATTTTCTTCAACTAGTCTATAGCTAGTTGAGAAAATAACTTTAACTTCTTCCCATCCGCGCTACAGCCTATATACGGCTGCAGCGCGGACTCGAATTTTCGGGAGGCCGTTTTTAAACGGCCTCCCAGTGACACGCCCCCAGCGCGCTCCCGCGAGCGCGCTGCAGGGAAAATCTGTGTCGGCCGTGTCCCTAGGACACGGCCGATCACAGATCGTGGTGACTGGCCAATCACAGCGGCCATTCACCACGTGATCGGGCCATCCAATGAGCGATGATCTCATATGTAAACATATGAGATCATCTCTCATCGCCGGCGCTCCTTCCTCACACGGAGCCTGGAGTGTGAGGAAGGAGGGGGAGCCTCACAGCGCCGGGGACACAGGAGAATGTAATCAGGGCACCGATCACCAGTGCCCTGATTACTGAAGGTAAAAACACACACACAGTGCCCCCCCATCAGTGCCCACAGTGCCCGCCATCAGTGCCCCCCATCAATGCCCGCAATCAGTGCCCATAGTGCTGCTAGTCAGTGCCCATCAGTGCCTGCTCATCTAGGCACTGATGAGCACTGACTGGCAGCACTATGGGCACTGAGTGTGGGCACTGATGGTGCTGCCCATCAGTGCCGCTCATCAGTGCCACCCATCAGTGTCCAGTGCCATCGGCCAGTGCCGCCCGTCAGTGCTGCCTCTCAGTGCCGCCTCTCAGTGCCCAGCAGTGCCACCTCTCAGTGCCCAGCAGTGCCACCTCTCAGTGCCCAGCAGTGCCGCCTATCAGTGCTCATCAGTGCCGCCTCTCAGTGCCGCCTCTCAGTGCCGCCTATCAGTGCCGCCTATCAATGCCGCCTATCAATGCTCATCAGTGCGGCATATTAGTACCTCCTCATCAGTGCCCATAAGTGCCACCTCATTAGTGCCCATAAGTGCCACCTCATCAGTGCCCATCAGTGCAGCCTATCAGTGCCCATCAGTGCAGCCTATCAGTGCCCATCAGTGCCGCCTCATCAGCGCACATCAGTGAAGGAGAAAAATTTATTTTCAAAATTTACTCGCAGAAAATAAGAAAAACTTTTTTTTTTTTTCACAATTTTCTGTCTTTATTCTTTTTTTTTGTAAAAAATAAAAAACCCAGAGGTGATTACATACCACCAAAAGAAAGCTCTATTTGTGTGAAAAAAATGATAAAAATTTCATATGGGTACAGTGTAGCATGACCGCGCAATTGTCAGTCAAAGTGTGACAGCGCTGAAAGCTGAAAATTGGCCTGGATGGGAAGGGTGTTTAAGTGCACAGTAGGCAAGTGGTTAAGGAGACCCACCATCACAAGGCCTAATTGTATACTTTAGTGGTCAAATACTAAGCCAATGTTATGCATGGTATGCTGCAGGGTAGTAGTTCTAAATTTAAGATCATGCAATGCATTTAAAAATTTTAAAAACAAGCTGGAATACTATTACTATTATGTGCATACACTTATTCTGTACCAGTCAAGTCACATTTTCTCTTTTTATGGTAAAGTTGTACATTTTCAGAAGTTAGTCATGTTATTTTAACACGAAACAAAATATACTTCCTCTGCTCTGTGCAGTGGTTTTGCACAGGGCAGCCCAGATCCTCCTCTTTGGTCCCTGGATATAGCTTTTGGCCCCTCATTTGTATTGCACCCCCACAGCAAGCAGCTTGCTATGTGGACACCCAAGCCGCAGCTCCCTGTGTCCATGCACATGAAGCTGCCATTCGGCCACACCCCCTCTCCCAATTGACCGAGTTTAACAGTGGGAGCCAATGGCAATGCTGCTGCATCTCAGCCAATCAGGGGAGAGTCTCAGACAGCTGAGGCACTTGGATAGAGAGTGGGCTCAGGTAAGCATTAGGGAGACTGCTGCACACAGAAGGCTTTTTAGCTTAATACATAAAATGGTTAAAAATAAAAAAAACCCCATCTGAATTAGCTTTTAATCTAAGTGCAAGCACACTGCCCACCACCATCCACCATCTAGTTAAAACACATGGTAAAAGATGGAAAGACACTGCTTATGTTTAATAATCATGTCAACATTTATTCTTCAAAATTCTGTACAATTTTTTACAATGTTACGAGGCCAATTTTTTTTACAATGTTCGGTCATTCCAAGGATGTCAACATCATCACTTTGCCTCCTGAGTTCGACTTGGCCAGTATAGGTGAGCAGAATGGAGGCAGCAGCTAAAAAAAAAAAAAGTAAAGATGGGGTTAGAGACAAGACATTTCAGAGCATGGCCTTAAAAGTGTATTTACAGCCATATTCACATTACACCCACTTTTTATATTCCTTAAATGTTGCAATTACCATAGCATACCTTAGAAAGTTTATTAAAATACATTTTGAAAGTACTTTACCTTCTTAAAAATCCCTGCATGCTCTTTGTGAGGTTTTCTTTATGGGGTCCGAATATACACTGTACCAAACAGAGTTCCAGGAAATCTCCATTACCCTATAAAGGATAGTGAAAGTGTAAAGGGTTAATTATATCGGTGCCAATATTGGCTCAGTGCTAAAATAGTCTATATGCACTCCGCTTCCAGCCATAGGGGTGGAGTAGCATTTAGAAAAATTAAAAACAGGAAGTATATGGACAAAACACTTGAAGCCAACATAACACCCCTCAAATTCTTTTAAGCTAGATCAAATGAAAAACCTTTCCACTTACATCCCATTGCACCCCATACATAGATTTCCTTGAAATATTTGTGCTACAAAAAGGTTACATATGGATGCTTACCAAATTCCACCACCAACAGTGCATTGCTAGAAATTAGCCGTGCTGCTCATCCAGCCACCTGAATGAAATGGAGGCACCATTAAAAACACAGAGGATGACAGTGCCTTTGTAACAACTTTTTAAACATCTGTTCACCATTCTCCCTATTCTGTGCAATAGAACTGTTCTAATCAGTGCAGCTTGAGTCACAACAACTTAGAAAAAGATTCCTATGCTACTTTTGGTCCGACTTTGGTACCACTTGCATGGACTTATGATAGAACTTTGAAGTTGGGTGCAGTGTGAACCTGGGCCAGTAGACAAACCAAACATTGTAAAACCATGAAATGCATTCCTGACTGGGCTCTTGAAGTACGAGGAGTGAAAATTTTTTACGATTGATCAACATTTAAAAAGTAATATTTTAGTTTTAATATTTGACACTGCTTTAGGGTCTGAGCAAAAAAATGAATGATGCGGCTCTTTGTGGGACCACAAAGACTGCAACCAACAAAAAAAAATCCTTTACTGCACCAGGGTGGACACAAAATGACCAGCGAAGAGGAATCACTGGCACAGTATACACACGCAATTAGAATGGGCTTCAGTGATCTACATATTCTGGAAACGTTCAGTGGGGCTAAAAGGGCCGCAAAACAAAATTGATGTGCAATCTGTTAAGCTACCTTAGTGGAGCTTAACAGGTAAACCAATGATTTAAACCCAATTGTGTCTAGTGGGAGTGGCATGTGTTAGACCCTTTTCCCCTAAGGGCATAAGGATTCTAACGCAATACCAAAAAAGTCTGACCCAAGAATAGGAGTATTGATGTTGGCCTGGTCCAAGCATTTGCTGACTCTAGTATGGTGCCCTCATACTCTAACCAAGAAACACCAGGAGCAGTCCAAATCAAGACTCTGTATTACCAGGAAGAAAGGATGTGCTGGCAAAGATAATCCTACCATTCCAATCATGAGCCATAATTGAGCCCCTGGACTGGATCCCAAGCCGTTCTGCAGCAGAGGGCAAAAAGAAAGAATCTCCCCTAGCCCCGTCCTTCATGAAGGACTGGGCACTCGCCCCCCAATTCAGCCAGGACTGAGATTGACCCAGTCTCCAAGTCCTCTGCTACAGAAAAGCCCATTCACCAGCCCAGTGACCCAATCATAACCCACAAAAGGACAGGCAAGACCATCTAAGAACAGCAGACCCTTTACTTCCAGAGAGCAGATTTGCTCTCTGTAGACTTCCCCCCAAGAGGTTTCAGAGCGCAATCCTTGCTCTTCCATCCATCCCTGTATATGGCAGAAAGGACTCCTAGAAACCGGTAACCTGCAGGGTAAGCACAAAATGTGGATTAAGGAGGCCAACAGAGTCTGAAGCAGCAGGGCGGGGCAACACTGCTACAACAAAGCTCAATCCACAATCCAGGAGCCCATTTCTTCCCAGAGACTTCTGTCTGAACAAGAATTTCTCTTAGACCCCAAAATCTAAGGGATATGATAGGATAAGATAAGAGTTATGATATAAAGTTCATAACTCAGTCTGGTGATTTATAGCAAGCTATGGACTAACTGGTTAGCAAATTTCTGTGGGTCCACATAAGTGTGTGGCTAACCCAAGCCAAGCGTTCTAATAAAAGCTTATAACTCTGGTAAGACCTAGCAAACCATCTACTATCATCATCATTTGTGGGTCCACATAAGTGTGTGGTTAACCCAAGACCATTTATAAAAGCTCATAATCCTGGTAAAACCTAGCAAATCAAGCTAGACTATCATCCTTCATGCGTTTTAGGTGGGTACCCACCTTCCCCTAATTCTGCAGGAGAAGGAATTCCATCTTGCTTGGGAGTGTTCACAGCCTATAACTTGCTTGCAGTGGTCAAGGCTTCTAACTAGTTATGGAAAAAACAACATTTTCAATGGCAATGAGTCTACTTAAGAGAAAATTTGAGATGTAGGTTAAAAATACAAAAGTTAAGACATGAGAGGCTCACTGCTGACGTAAAATTCTTTACCTGCCGTTATGCTTGGCTTTAGGTGTTCCATGTCACTCCATACTTGTCCTGGTTAAGAGCTTCAGTATGACAGCCAAGCAAGTGAAATTTCCAGAAGCCTCCATTGTTTCCTATGCTTCTAGTCCTAAAATGAAATAAAAAATAAAAAAACTACCCTAGGTAATTGTATACTTAGCAGAGCCAAGATTTTTTGCTTCAATTCTACCTTGCAATGGTATACTGAACAGCACAGAACGTAATGGACTTGTTGCCTTGCTAACTTAAAGTTAGTCTGAAAACAAGCAAGCAGTTGGTGAACATCTGAATTCCTTATTTTTCAGGTCAGACACTTAAAGCATTGGGGCAAGAGAATTAGCAGAGGGCCAGAACAAACTTTCTCAAAAAAGAAGTCTTCCAGCAGTGGCAGCCTCTGTACTCTTCTCATGGTTAAGGCAGGACTGGATGAACCCCAGGGAACCAGGTCAGCATGGCCAATGAAATTGCATCCTGGTGTTTAGGCTGCCAACCAAATGCTCCACACAAACAGCACTCGCCCACCCCAAGTATCCTGGGCTCTGCTTGCCCATATGCAGGCCTAAGACCAGCATAGTGGGTGCACATGCGCTCTTCCTTCCCCCTTCTGGTGGCCAACTCAGAAGGGACGTGTGACAACTTCCGGGTCCCCATTGACAATTTCCCCAGCCATCAAGGCCACAAAAGAACGTAATGCAGTGCGATGTGCATTGCTTTACATTCAGTGGAGCATAGGGGAGACATGCAGGGGGTCATTAAAGAGAACCTGAAAATGAATAAAAATTGGTGCTAAATCTATTGTGTAGAAAATGAATGTATAGTTACACATTATAACACCTCACAAATATATAACAAAAAATCCAGAAAAACATTAACCAAATTTAATGGAAATATTGTACAATAGTGGCCACAATAAAGTAGAGTAGCAACACTGTACCAGAGTTCCTGGAAATCTCCATTACCCTATAAAAGGATATTTAAAGTGCTCAGTGCTACAATAGTCTATATGCATTCTGGTTCCAGGTATAGGGGTGTCTATATATCAACTCAAGAAAGCTAGTAATGAGCATTTAGAAAGTTAGTTCTAAACAGGAGAGCATATGGACTACACACTTAAAGCCAACAGAACCCCCAATGCTTTTGTTAAGCTAGATCAAATGAAACACTTTACTTACATCCCATATATAGATTTCCTGAAATTGTTAGTACTACAAAAAGGTTACGTATGGATGCTTACCAAATTCCAACACGAACAGTGTCTTGCTAGAAATTAGCCGTGCTGCTCATCCAGTCATCTGAATAAAATGGAGGCACCATTAAAAACACACAGAGGATGATTTAAGTGCCTTTAAGCCCGGGTATCAACTTTTCAAAACATCTGTTCAATGGAACTGTTCTAAACTGGTGCAACAAACTAGAAAAGGTTCCTGCGCTACTTTTGGACCATTTGCATGGACTTATTTACAACTTTGAAGTGCAGTGTGAACCTGGAACAGTAGACAAACCAGACATTGTAAAAACCATGAAATGAATTCCTGACTGGACTCTTGAACAGGAGTGAACAATTTCATCATTTTATACCATTGATCAACTAAGAAAATAAATGTAATATTTTTAAATATTTTAAACTGCTCTAGGATCTGAGCAAAAAACAAACAAAAAAAAAGGGATGTGGCCCTTTGTGGGACCACAAAGCCTGCAAAAAAAAAAAACAGACATTCACATCCTTTACTGCACCAGGGTGGACATAAAATGACCAGCGAAGAGGAATCACTGGCACGGTATAAAAAATGCAACTAGACTGGGCTTCAGTGATCTACAAGGGAATAATCGACATTCTGGAACCGTTCAGTGGGGCTAAAAGGGCCGCAAAACAAAATTGATGTGCAATCTGTTAAGCTACCTTAGTGGAGCTTAATAGGTAAACCAATGATTTAAACCCAATTGTGTTTAGTGGGAGTGGCATGTGTTAGACCCTTTTCCCCTAAGGGCATAAGGATTCTAACGCAATACCAAAAAAGTCTGACCCAAGAATAGGAGTATTGATGTTGGCCTGGGCCAAGCATTTGCTGACTCTAGTATGGTGCCCTCATACTCTAACCAAGAAACACCAGGAGCAGTCCAAATCAAGACTCTGTATTCCCAGGAAGAAAGGATGTGCTGGCAAAGATAATCCTACCATTCCAATCATGAGCCATAATTGAGCCCCTGGACTGGATCCCAAGCCGTTCTGCAGCAGAGGGCAAAAAGAAAGAATCTCCCCTAGCCCCGTCCTTCATGAAGGACTGGGCACTCGCCCCCCAATTCAGCCAGGACTGAGATTGACCCAGTCTCCAAGTCCTCTGCTACAGAAAAGCCCATTCACCAGCCCAGTGACCCAATCATAACCCACAAAGGGATAGGCAAGACCATCTAAGAACAGCAGACCCTTTACTTCCAGAGAGCAGATTTGCTCTCTGTAGACTTCCCCCCAAGAGGTTTCAGACTGAAATCCTTGCTCTTCCATCCATCCCTGTATATGGCAGAAAGAACTCCCAGAAACCGGTAACCTGCAGGGTAAGCACAAAATGTGGATTAAAGTGAGTCTGAAGTAGCAGTTGTGCAATGCCCCGCGCTGCTACAGCAAAGCTCAATCCACAATCCAGGAGCTCATTTCTTCCCAGAGACTTCCGTCTGAACATTCTCTCTTAGACCCCAAACTAAGGGATAGGATAGGATATGATAGTTATGATCTAAAGTTCATAACTGAGTCTGGTGATTTATAGCAGGTTATGGACTAAAACTGGTTAGTAAATTCCTGTGGGTCCACAAAACTGTGTGGCTAACCCAAGCCAAGAGTTCTAATAAAAGCTCATAACTCTGGTAAAACCTAGCAAACCAAGCTAGGCTATCATCCTTAATGCGTTTTAGGTGGGTACCCACCATCCACTAATGCTGCAGGAGAAGAGAAGGAATTCCATCTTGCTTGGAGTGTTCACAGCCTACAACTTGCAGTGGTCAAGGCTTCCAACTAGTTATGGAAAGATCGCATTTTCAATGGCAATGGGTCTACTTAAAGAGATAAAATGAGATTAAGGTTAAAAATACAAAGTTAAAAACATGACATGAGAAAAGGCTCACTGCTGACCTGACTGCTCCTGGCTCCTCCCTCCTGTCGGGTGCCCCCACAGCAAGCAGCTTGCTATGGGGCGCACCTGAGCCAAGCTGCAGCTCAGTGGGTCCATTGACATGGGGCTGCCGTTAAGTCCTGCCCCCTCTCTCCTGATTGGCAGCCGTGGGAGCCAATGGCATCACGGCTGTGTCCCATCCAATCCGGAGGGAGAGTCCCAACGGCCTCATGGACATCGTTGGGACAGAGAAGGACCTCAGGTAAGCATTAGGGAGTGCTGGGGAGGCTGCTACACACAGAAGGTTTTTAATCTTAATACACATTCCACTTAATGGTCCCATAGATTCCAGCCTTTATAAGTCAAATTAGATACATACCTCAAATTTTTCATCTGTTCAGTGTTGCCATAGTTCAGCCTTGATGGGCACCTCAGCGGCTACAACAATAAAATGTAGGCATGAGAACCCCATAAAAACAGAAAATGTAAATCACTTTGTAAGCACTTTAGAACCCCCCCCAAAATTGTAGACAGTTCACAGTCTTTCAAACAGACAGTAGAAAATCAAACCTTATTGACTCCAACAAACCAACAAAGGTGTTATTTCAGTAAGGTGACCACAAGAGCAAATAATTCTCATTAGGTGTTAAGCAGTAAAGCTTCATAATATATTTCAAATCATTGACCATTTAAACCTTGAAGCTAGCCAATTAAATGGTTGAAGTGTTGCCATTTTGTGGAAGTGGCATGTGTCAAATCCTTCCTCCCCCCCCCCCCCCCCAAGAGGAAAAGGATTTAAATGATACCAAAAGTCTGATCCAAGAATAGAGTGGCAGTGTTGGTCTGGCCAAAGTATTTGTTGACTCTAGTATGGTGCCCTCCTACTGGAACCAAGACAGACAAAGAACCACCTCAAGATTGAGATTCTGTATTCCCAGGAAGAAGGATGTGCAGTCAAAGATAATTCCCCCATTCCCCATCATGAGCCATGATTGAGCTCCTGGACTAACTTCCAAGCTGTGCTGCAGCAAAGGGCAAAGAAAGAAAAATTCCCAAGAGGGATCAGAGAATGAAATCCTAGAACTGTCATCCACCCCCTGGAAAGGAGGAGCAGAGAAGGAGAGAAGGAGCAGAGAAGGAGAGAAGGAGCGGAAAGGAGAGAAGGAGCGGAAAGGAGAGAAGGAGCGGAAAGGAGAGAAGGAGCGGAAAGGAGAGAAGGAGCGGAAAGGAGAGAAGGAGCGGAAAGGAGAGAAGGAGCGGAAAGGAGAGAAGGAGCGGAAAGGAGAGAAGGAGCGGAAAGGAGAGAAGGAGCGGAAAGGAGAGAAGGAGCGGAGAGGAGAGAAGGAGCGGAGAGGAGAGAAGGAGCGGAGAGGAGAGAAGGAGCGGAAAGGAGAGAAGGAGCGGAAAGGAGAGAAGGAGCGGAAAGGAGAGAAGGAGCGGAAAGGAGAGAAGGAAAGGAGGAGTCAATCCACACCGTTGGAGCTCAGTCACCTCCGGAGATTTAAAAAAAACTCAACTGAGCTTTCACTCCCAGACCCCAGAAACCTGGGAACCACCAATGGGTGGCTAAACCCAAGCCTGCGAGTTATAAAACAGTTCATAACTCTTATTAAACTAATTTTGAAGTTTAACATTGTTTTCACATTGTGACTAAACCCAAACGGGCGTTCTGATAAAAGCTCACAACTAGGGTTGAGCGAACACCTAGATGTCCGTGTTCGACGGGTTCGGCCGAACTTTAAAAAAAAGTCCGGGTCCGTGTCCCGGACTTTTACCGAACTTTTCCCGGACACCGAACCCCATTGAAGTCAATGGGGACCCGAACTTTAAGGCACTAAAATGGCTCTAAAACACCAAAGGAAAGGGCTAGAGTGCTGCAAATGGCAGCAAAACGTAATTAAGAGCATGGCAAGTGCTCTGCAAACAAATGTGGATAGGGAAATAACTTAAAACAACAAAAAAAAACAGAAAAATAAAACAATGTTCTTCTTCATCTCTGAAGGACGAGGCCCATATGGAGTAGGAGGGAGGTTAAGGTGGTGGTGGATGTGGCGGTGACATAGGCGTGCGCACAGGGTGTGCTGGGTGTGCCTGGGCACACCCTAATCACCTAGGGCACATAGCATTGCCAGTGAGGAGATGGGAAAGATCTCCCTGGGACCTGCTCTGCTCTATTTCTCCTTGCCTACAGGTACATGGCCCCGATACATTACTCTCCCTGCTGGCAAACACATGCATGTGTATTTCAACTTTGGGGTGCACACCTTAATGCAATAGGCTGCGCACACCTATGGGCGGTGTAGGTGGAAGCGGCGGTGGAGGAGGACCAGGGCCGGATTAACAGCATCATGGGCTTGGTGCTGAGGATTTTGAAGGGCCTTAGGGCCGTGCCTTGCCATGCACCCAGAGGAGGAAGGGTGCAGCCATGCATGCCTAATTCAACATGGGATGCTGTCTCTGAAGCCCATAAACACATCCATGCATCGCCAACTGTCCCTCCTTGTCCGGCCTTCACGCTGTGTGGGGAGGTTCTGAGGGTGCTGCCTGGGGAAGCGAGCATAGAAGCCAGACTTCTGTGTTTACAAGTGACAGAAGAGCGGTAACAGTGAATATGGCCAACCCGGGGCCTATATAAAAGGTAGGGGCCTGGAGCTGCAGCTCCAATAGCCCCTACATTAATCTGGCCCTGAGGAGGAGGACGAGGTAGCCAACACTGCTTCTTTTCAAAAATTTTAAATGAGGGTACACCCCAAAAGAGTGAGAAAGAGCAAAAATGGAACAATGGGTGGGTAAGGTCGGTATCCATTGCTATTCTGCATAAGGTACGGAAAAGTCCCGTGGGATCCATGCCTGGTTCATTTTAATGAACGTGAGCTTGTCCACATTGTCTCTGGACAGGCGGCTGCGCTTGTCTGTTATAACGCCCCCAGCCGTGCTAAATACCCGTTCAGATAATACACTGGCTGCAGGGCACGCCAGCACCTCCAAGGCGTAAAGGGCAAGCTCAGGCCATGTGCCCAATTTGGAGACCCAGAAGTTGAAGGGGGCAGACCCGTCATTCACTACATGTAGGCGTGTGCACACATACTGCTCCACCATGTTGGTAAAATGCTGCCTCCTGCTAAGACGTTCCATCTGAGCTGCTGGTGCTGCTGTTTGTTGTGGCGTGCTGACAAAGCTTTTCCACATTTCGGCCATGCTAACCCTGCCTTCTGAGGTGCTGGCGGTGCCCTGGTTGCGTTGGCGACCTCCTCCTCCTCCTCCTCTGCCTTGTGCTTCCACTGTGGCCCCGCTGTCAGATGGGAATGCCAGCAGCATGGCGTCTACCAGCGTGCGCTTGTACTCGCGCATCTTGCGATCGCGCTCCAGTGAGTGAATTAAGGACGGTACGTTGTCCTTGTAACGGGGATCCAGCAGCGTGGCCACCCAGTAATCAGCACAAGTTAGAATGTGGGCAACTCGGCGGTCGTTGTGGAGACACTGCAGCATGTAATCGCTCATGTGTGCCAGGCTGCCCAGAGGCAACGAAAGGCTGTCCTCTGTGGGAGGTGTATGGTCCGTGTCCTCTGTATCCCCCCAGCCACGCACCAGTGATGGCCATGAGCTGGCCTGGGTGCCACCCTGCTGTGAACATGGTTCCATCTCCTCCTCCAGCTCCTCCTCCTCCTCATCCTCCTCATCCTCCAGAACTGTGCCCCTGCTGGACAATTGCGTCCCTGGCGTTTGCGTGTGCAGGAACCCACCCTCGGAGCCC
>NW_028119891.1:0-121584 GCF_965119305.1 Pelophylax lessonae | reverse complement strand
CCTGAAAATGAGCATCAAAAGCGTAAACATGCAATATTACTGAAAATGGGCATCACACATAAATATGAAATAATTCCTATAAATGGGCATCAAACACATAAATATGAAATATTCCTGAAAATGGGCATCAAACACCTAAATATGAAATATTCCTGAAAATTGGGCATCCAATGCGTAAATATGAAATATTCCTGAAAATGAGCATCAAAAGCGAAAACATTAAATATTCCTGAAAATGAGCATCCAAAGTGTAAATATGAAATATTCCTGAAAATGGGCATCAGACACAAACATGAAATATTCCTGAAAATGAGCATCAAACACATAAACATGAAATATTCCTGAAAATGAGCATCAAAAGCGTAAACATGCAATATTCCTGAAAATGGGCATCAAACACATAAATATGAAATATTCCTGAAAATGAGCATCAAACGCATATACATGAAATATTCCTGAAAATGAGCATCAAAACGTAAACATGAAATATTCCTAAAAATGGGCATCAGACCCGTCAATATGAATTTCTGAAAATGGGCATCAAACGTGTCAATATGAAATATTCCCCAAAATGGGCATCAAATGCATAAATATCAAATATTCCTGAAAATGGGCATCAAACGCGTAAATATGAAATATTCCTGAAAATGGGCATCAAAAGCGTAAACATTAAATATTCCTGAAAATGGGTATCAGACGCAAAAAACATGAAATATTCCTGAAAATGAGCATCAAACGCGTAAACATGAAATAGACCTTAAAATGAGCAAACGCGTAAACATGAAATATTCCTGAAAATTGACATCAAATGCGTCAATATTTAATATTCCTGGAAATGGGCATCAAAAACTTAAATATGAAATATTCCTGAAAATTGGCATTCCAATGCGTAAATATGAAATATTCCTGAAAATGGGCATCAAAAGCGTAAACATGAAATATTCCTGAAAATGGGCATCAGACACAAAAAACATGAAATATTCCTGAAAATTTGCATCAAACGCGTAAACATGAAATAGACCTGAAAATGAGCAAACGCGTAAACATGAAATATTCCTGAAAATGGGCATCAAAAGTGTAAACATGAAATATTCCTGAAAATGGGCATCAAACGCATAAAGATGAAATATTCCTGAAAATGAGCATCAAACGCATCAAAAGTGTAAACATGAAATATTCCTGAAAATGGGCATCTGACACAAACATGAAATATTCCTGAAAATGAGCATCAAAAGAGTAAACATTAAATATTCTGAAAATGGGCATCAGACACATAAACATGCAATGTTCCTGAAAATGGGCATCAAACACATAAATATGAATTATTCCTGAAAATGAGCATCAAACGCATATACATGAAATATTCCTGAAAATGAGCATCAAAAGCGTAAACATGCAATATTACTGAAAATGGCATCACACATAAATATGAAATATTCCTGAAAATGAGCATCAAACGCATATACATGAAATATTCCTGAAAATGAGCATCAAAAGCGTAAACATGAAATATTCCGGAAAATGGGCATCAGACGCGTCAATATGAATTTCTGAAAATGGGCATCAAATGTGTCAATATGAAAAATTCCCCAAAATAGGCATCAAATGCATAAATATCAAATATTACTGAAAATGGGCATCAAACGCGTAAATATGAAATATTCCTGAAAATGGGCATCAAACACCTAAATATGAAATATTCCTGAAAATTGGACATCCAATGCGTAAATATGAAATATTCCTGAAAATGAGCATCAAAAGCGAAAACATGCAATATTACTGAAAATGGGCATCACACATAAATATGAAATATTCCTGAAAATGAGCATCAAACGCATATACATGAAATATTCCTGAAAATGAGCATCAAAAGCGTAAACATGCAATATTACTGAAAATGGGCATCACACATAAATATGAAATATTCCTGAAAATGAGCATCAAACGCATATACATGAAATATTCCTGAAAATGAGCATCAAAAGCGTAAACATGAAATATTCCTGAAAATGGGCATCAGACACATAAACATGCAATATTCCTATAAATGGGCATCAAACACATAAATATGAAATATTCCTGAAAATGAGCTTCAAACGCATATACATGAAATATTCCTGAAAATGAGCATCAAAAGCGTAAACATGAAATATTCCGGAAAATGGGCATCAGACGCGTCAATATGAATTTCTGAAAATGGGCATCAAATGTGTCAATATGAAAAATTCCCCAAAATAGGCATCAAATGCATAAATATCAAATATTACTGAAAATGGGCATCAAACGCGTAAATATGAAATATTCCTGAAAATTGGGCATCCAATGCGTAAATATGAAATATTCCTGAAAATGAGCATCAAAAGCGAAAACATTAAATATTCCTGAAAATGGGCATCAAGCGCATACACATGCAATATTCCTGAAAATGGGCATCAAACGCATAAACATTAAATATTCCTGAAAATGAGCATCAAAAGTGTAAATATGAAATATTCCTGAAAATGGGCATCAGACACAAACATTAAATATTCCTGAAAATGAGCATCAAACACATAAACATGAAATATTCCTGAAAATGAGCATCAAAAGCGTAAACATGCAATATTCCTGAAAATGGGCATCAAACACATAAATATGAAATATTCCTGAAAATGAGCATCAAACGCATATACATGAAATATTCCTGAAAATGAGCATCAAAACGTAAACATGAAATATTCCTAAAAATGGGCATCAGACCCGTCAATATGAATTTCTGAAAATGGGCATCAAACGTGTCAATATGAAATATTCCCCAAAATGGGCATCAAATGCATAAATATCAAATATTCCTGAAAATGGGCATCAAACGCGTAAATATGAAATATTCCTGAAAATGGGCATCAAAAGCGTAAACATTAAATATTCCTGAAAATGGGTATCAGACGCAAAAAACATGAAATATTCCTGAAAATGAGCATCAAACGCGTAAACATGAAATAGACCTTAAAATGAGCAAACGCCTAAACATGAAATATTCCTGAAAATTGACATCAAATGCGTCAATATTTAATATTCCTGAAAATGGGCATCAAAAACTTAAATATGAAATATTCCTGAAAATTGGCATTCCAATGCGTAAATATGAAATATTCCTGAAAATGGGCATCAAAAGCGTAAACATTAAATATTCCTGAAAATGGGCATCAGACACAAAAAACATGAAATATTCCTGAAAATGAGCATCAAACGCGTAAACATGAAATAGACCTGAAAATGAGCAAACGCGTAAACATGAAATATTCCTGAAAATGGGCATCAAATGTGTAAATATGAAATATTTCTGAAAATGGGCATCAAACACATACACATGAAATATTCCTGAAAATGGGCATCAAACGCATCAAAAGTGTAAACATGAAATATTCCTGAAAATGGGCATCAAACGCATAAAGATGAAATATTCCTGAAAATGAGCATCAAACGCATCAAAAGTGTAAACATGAAATATTCCTGAAAATGGGCATCTGACACAAACATGAAATATTCCTGAAAATGAGCATCAAAAGAGTAAACATTAAATATTCCTGAAAATGGGCATCAGACACATAAACATGCAATGTTCCTGAAAATGGGCATCAAACACATAAATATGAATTATTCCTGAAAATGAGCATCAAACGCATATACATGAAATATTCCTGAAAGTGAGCATCAAAAGCGTAAACATGCAATATTACTGAAAATGGGCATCACACATAAATATGAAATATTCCTGAAAATGAGCATCAAACGCATATACATGAAATATTCCTGAAAATGAGCATCAAAAGCGTAAACATGAAATATTCCTGAAAATGGGCATCAGACACATAAACATGCAATATTCCTATAAATGGGCATCAAACACATAAATATGAAATATTCCTGAAAATGAGCTTCAAACGCATATACATGAAATATTCCTGAAAATGAGCATCAAAAGCGTAAACATTAAATATTCCGGAAAATGGGCATCAGACGCGTCAATATGAATTTCTGAAAATGGGCATCAAATGTGTCAATATGAAAAATTCCCCAAAATAGGCATCAAATGCATAAATATCAAATATTACTGAAAATGGGCATCAAACGCGTAAATATGAAATATTCCTGAAAATGGGCATCAAACACCTAAATATGAAATATTCCTGAAAATTGGGCATCCAATGCGTAAATATGAAATATTCCTGAAAATGAGCATCAAAAGCGAAAACATTAAATATTCCTGAAAATGGGCATCAAGCGCATACACATGCAATATTCCTGAAAATGGGCATCAAACACCTAAATATGAAATATTCCTAAAAATTGGGCATCCAATGCGTAAAGATGAAATATTCCTGAAAATGGGCATCAAAAGCGTAAACATTAAATATTCCTGAAAATGGGCATCAAACGCATACACATGATATATACCTGAAAATGGGCATCAAACGCATAAACATTAAATATTTCTGAAAATGGGCATCAAACGCATATACATGAAATATTCCAGAAAATGGGCATCAAACGCATAAAGATGAAATATTCCTGAAAATGAGCATCAAACGCATCAAAAGTGTAAACATGAAATATTCCTGAAAATGGGCATCTGACACAAACATGAAATATTCCTGAAAATGAGCATCAAAAGAGTAAACATTAAATATTCCTGAAAATGGGCATCAGACACATAAACATGCAATGTTCCTGAAAATGGGCATCAAACACATAAATATGAATTATTCCTGAAAATGAGCATCAAACGCATATACATGAAATATTCCTGAAAATGAGCATCAAAAGCGTAAACATGCAATATTACTGAAAATGGGCATCACACATAAATATGAAATATTCCTGAAAATGAGCATCAAACGCATATACATGAAATATTCCTGAAAATGGGCATCAGACGCGTCAATATGAATTTCTGAAAATGGGCATCAAACGTGTCAATATGAAATATTCCCCAAAATGGGCATCAAATGCATAAATATTCCTGAAAATAGGCATCAAACGCGTAAATATGAGATATTTCTGAAAATGGGTATCAAAAGCGTAAACATTAAATATTCCTGAAAATGGGCATCAGACGCATAAAACATGAAATATTCCTGAAAATGAGCATCAAACGCGTTAACATGAAATAGACCTGAAAATGAGCAAACGCGTAAACATGAAATATTCCTGGAAATGGGCATCAAATGCGTAAATATGAAATATTCCTGAAAATTAGCATCTAAAGCGTAAACATTAAATATTCCTGAATATGGGCATCAGACGCAAAAACATGAAATATTCCTGAAAATGAGCATCAAACGCGTAAACATGAAATAGTCCTAAAAATGAGCAAACGCGTAAACATGAAATATTCCTGAAAATGAGCATCAAAAGCATATACATAAAATATTCCTGAAAATGAGCATCAAAAGCATAAACATGAAATATTCCTGAAAATGGGCATCAGATGCGTCAATATGAATTTCTGAAAATGGGCATCAAATGTGTCAATATGAAATATTCCCCAAAATGGGCATCAAATGCATAAATATTAAATATTCCTGAAAATGGCCATCAAACGCGTAAATATGAAATATTCCTGAAAATGGGCATCAAAAGCGTAAACATTAAATATTCCTGAAAATGGGAATCAGATGCAAAAAACATGAAATATTCCTGAAAATGAGCATCAAACGCATAAACATGAAATAGACCTGAAAATGAGCAAACGCTTAACATGAAATATTCCTGAAAATGGGCATGAAATGCGTAAATATGAAATATTCCTGAAAATGGGCATCAGACGCGTCAATATGGATTTCTGAAAATGGGCATCAAGCATGTCAATATGAAATATTCCCCAAAATAGGCATCAAATGCCTAAATATCACATATTCCTGAAAAATGGGCATCAAACGCATAAATATGAAATATTCCTGAAAATGGGCATCAAACACCTAAATATGAAATATTCCTGAAAATTGGGCATCCAATGCGTAAACATTAAATATTCCTGAAAATGGGCATTAAACGCATAAACAATAAATATTCCTGAAAATGGGCATCAAACGCATCAAAAGCGTAAACATTAAATATTCCTGAAAATGGGCATCAGACGCAAAAAACATGAAATATTCCTGAAAATGAGCATCAAAAGCGTAAACATGAAATATTCCTGGAAATGAGCAAACGCATAAACATGAAATATTTCAGAAAATGGGCATCAAACGCATAAAGATGAAATATTCCTGAAAATGAGCATCAAAAGAGTAAACATGAAATATTCCTGAAAATGGGCATCAAACACATAAACATGCAATATCCCTAAAATGGGCATTAAACACATAAATATGAAATATTCCTGAAAATGAGCATCAAAAAAAGTAAACATTAAATTTATCCTGAAAATGGGCATCAAAAGCATATACATAAAATATTCCTGAAAATGAGCATCAAATGCGTAAACATGCAATATTCCTGAAAATGGGCATCAAACACATAGATATGAAATATTCCTGAAAATGAGCATCAAACGCATATACATGAAATATTCCTGAAAATGAGCATCAAAAGCGTAAACATGAAATATTCCTGAAAATGGGCATCAAACACCTAAATATGAAATATTCCTGAAAATTGGGCATCCAATGCGTAAATATGAAATATTCCTGAAAATGGGCATCAAAAGCGTAAACATTAAATATTCCTGAAAATGGGCATCAAACGCATACACATGATATATACCTGAAAATGGGCATCAAACGCATAAAGATGAAATATTCCTGAAAATGAGCATCAAACGCATCAAAAGTGTAAACATGAAATATTCCTGAAAATGGGCATCTGACACAAACATGAAATATTCCTGAAAATGAGCATCAAAAGAGTAAACATTAAATATTCCTGAAAATGGGCATCAGACACATAAACATGCAATGTTCCTGAAAATGGGCATCAAACACATAAATATGAATTATTCCTGAAAATGAGCATCAAACGCATATACATGAAATATTCCTGAAAATGAGCATCAAAAGCGTAAACATGCAATATTACTGAAAATGGGCATCACACATAAATATGAAATATTCCTATAAATGGGCATCAAACACATAAATATGAAATATTCCTGAAAATGGGCATCAAACACCTAAATATGAAATATTCCTGAAAATTGGGCATCCAATGCGTAAATATGAAATATTCCTGAAAATGAGCATCAAAAGCGAAAACATTAAATATTCCTGAAAATGAGCATCCAAAGTGTAAATATGAAATATTCCTGAAAATGGGCATCAGACACAAACATGAAATATTCCTGAAAATGAGCATCAAACACATAAACATGAAATATTCCTGAAAATGAGCATCAAAAGCGTAAACATGCAATATTCCTGAAAATGGGCATCAAACACATAAATATGAAATATTCCTGAAAATGAGCATCAAACGCATATACATGAAATATTCCTGAAAATGAGCATCAAAACGTAAACATGAAATATTCCTAAAAATGGGCATCAGACCCGTCAATATGAATTTCTGAAAATGGGCATCAAACGTGTCAATATGAAATATTCCCCAAAATGGGCATCAAATGCATAAATATCAAATATTCCTGAAAATGGGCATCAAACGCGTAAATATGAAATATTCCTGAAAATGGGCATCAAAAGCGTAAACATTAAATATTCCTGAAAATGGGTATCAGACGCAAAAAACATGAAATATTCCTGAAAATGAGCATCAAACGCGTAAACATGAAATAGACCTTAAAATGAGCAAACGCGTAAACATGAAATATTCCTGAAAATTGACATCAAATGCGTCAATATTTAATATTCCTGGAAATGGGCATCAAAAACTTAAATATGAAATATTCCTGAAAATTGGCATTCCAATGCGTAAATATGAAATATTCCTGAAAATGGGCATCAAAAGCGTAAACATGAAATATTCCTGAAAATGGGCATCAGACACAAAAAACATGAAATATTCCTGAAAATTTGCATCAAACGCGTAAACATGAAATAGACCTGAAAATGAGCAAACGCGTAAACATGAAATATTCCTGAAAATGGGCATCAAAAGTGTAAACATGAAATATTCCTGAAAATGGGCATCAAACGCATAAAGATGAAATATTCCTGAAAATGAGCATCAAACGCATCAAAAGTGTAAACATGAAATATTCCTGAAAATGGGCATCTGACACAAACATGAAATATTCCTGAAAATGAGCATCAAAAGAGTAAACATTAAATATTCCTGAAAATGGGCATCAGACACATAAACATGCAATGTTCCTGAAAATGGGCATCAAACACATAAATATGAATTATTCCTGAAAATGAGCATCAAACGCATATACATGAAATATTCCTGAAAATGAGCATCAAAAGCGTAAACATGCAATATTACTGAAAATGGGCATCACACATAAATATGAAATATTCCTGAAAATGAGCATCAAACGCATATACATGAAATATTCCTGAAAATGAGCATCAAAAGCGTAAACATGAAATATTCCGGAAAATGGGCATCAGACGCGTCAATATGAATTTCTGAAAATGGGCATCAAATGTGTCAATATGAAAAATTCCCCAAAATAGGCATCAAATGCATAAATATCAAATATTACTGAAAATGGGCATCAAACGCGTAAATATGAAATATTCCTGAAAATGGGCATCAAACACCTAAATATGAAATATTCCTGAAAATTGGACATCCAATGCGTAAATATGAAATATTCCTGAAAATGAGCATCAAAAGCGAAAACATGCAATATTACTGAAAATGGGCATCACACATAAATATGAAATATTCCTGAAAATGAGCATCAAACGCATATACATGAAATATTCCTGAAAATGAGCATCAAAAGCGTAAACATGCAATATTACTGAAAATGGGCATCACACATAAATATGAAATATTCCTGAAAATGAGCATCAAACGCATATACATGAAATATTCCTGAAAATGAGCATCAAAAGCGTAAACATGAAATATTCCTGAAAATGGGCATCAGACACATAAACATGCAATATTCCTATAAATGGGCATCAAACACATAAATATGAAATATTCCTGAAAATGAGCTTCAAACGCATATACATGAAATATTCCTGAAAATGAGCATCAAAAGCGTAAACATGAAATATTCCGGAAAATGGGCATCAGACGCGTCAATATGAATTTCTGAAAATGGGCATCAAATGTGTCAATATGAAAAATTCCCCAAAATAGGCATCAAATGCATAAATATCAAATATTACTGAAAATGGGCATCAAACGCGTAAATATGAAATATTCCTGAAAATTGGGCATCCAATGCGTAAATATGAAATATTCCTGAAAATGAGCATCAAAAGCGAAAACATTAAATATTCCTGAAAATGGGCATCAAGCGCATACACATGCAATATTCCTGAAAATGGGCATCAAACGCATAAACATTAAATATTCCTGAAAATGAGCATCAAAAGTGTAAATATGAAATATTCCTGAAAATGGGCATCAGACACAAACATTAAATATTCCTGAAAATGAGCATCAAACACATAAACATGAAATATTCCTGAAAATGAGCATCAAAAGCGTAAACATGCAATATTCCTGAAAATGGGCATCAAACACATAAATATGAAATATTCCTGAAAATGAGCATCAAACGCATATACATGAAATATTCCTGAAAATGAGCATCAAAACGTAAACATGAAATATTCCTAAAAATGGGCATCAGACCCGTCAATATGAATTTCTGAAAATGGGCATCAAACGTGTCAATATGAAATATTCCCCAAAATGGGCATCAAATGCATAAATATCAAATATTCCTGAAAATGGGCATCAAACGCGTAAATATGAAATATTCCTGAAAATGGGCATCAAAAGCGTAAACATTAAATATTCCTGAAAATGGGTATCAGACGCAAAAAACATGAAATATTCCTGAAAATGAGCATCAAACGCGTAAACATGAAATAGACCTTAAAATGAGCAAACGCCTAAACATGAAATATTCCTGAAAATTGACATCAAATGCGTCAATATTTAATATTCCTGAAAATGGGCATCAAAAACTTAAATATGAAATATTCCTGAAAATTGGCATTCCAATGCGTAAATATGAAATATTCCTGAAAATGGGCATCAAAAGCGTAAACATTAAATATTCCTGAAAATGGGCATCAGACACAAAAAACATGAAATATTCCTGAAAATGAGCATCAAACGCGTAAACATGAAATAGACCTGAAAATGAGCAAACGCGTAAACATGAAATATTCCTGAAAATGGGCATCAAATGTGTAAATATGAAATATTTCTGAAAATGGGCATCAAACACATACACATGAAATATTCCTGAAAATGGGCATCAAACGCATCAAAAGTGTAAACATGAAATATTCCTGAAAATGGGCATCAAACGCATAAAGATGAAATATTCCTGAAAATGAGCATCAAACGCATCAAAAGTGTAAACATGAAATATTCCTGAAAATGGGCATCTGACACAAACATGAAATATTCCTGAAAATGAGCATCAAAAGAGTAAACATTAAATATTCCTGAAAATGGGCATCAGACACATAAACATGCAATGTTCCTGAAAATGGGCATCAAACACATAAATATGAATTATTCCTGAAAATGAGCATCAAACGCATATACATGAAATATTCCTGAAAGTGAGCATCAAAAGCGTAAACATGCAATATTACTGAAAATGGGCATCACACATAAATATGAAATATTCCTGAAAATGAGCATCAAACGCATATACATGAAATATTCCTGAAAATGAGCATCAAAAGCGTAAACATGAAATATTCCTGAAAATGGGCATCAGACACATAAACATGCAATATTCCTATAAATGGGCATCAAACACATAAATATGAAATATTCCTGAAAATGAGCTTCAAACGCATATACATGAAATATTCCTGAAAATGAGCATCAAAAGCGTAAACATTAAATATTCCGGAAAATGGGCATCAGACGCGTCAATATGAATTTCTGAAAATGGGCATCAAATGTGTCAATATGAAAAATTCCCCAAAATAGGCATCAAATGCATAAATATCAAATATTACTGAAAATGGGCATCAAACGCGTAAATATGAAATATTCCTGAAAATGGGCATCAAACACCTAAATATGAAATATTCCTGAAAATTGGGCATCCAATGCGTAAATATGAAATATTCCTGAAAATGAGCATCAAAAGCGAAAACATTAAATATTCCTGAAAATGGGCATCAAGCGCATACACATGCAATATTCCTGAAAATGGGCATCAAACACCTAAATATGAAATATTCCTAAAAATTGGGCATCCAATGCGTAAAGATGAAATATTCCTGAAAATGGGCATCAAAAGCGTAAACATTAAATATTCCTGAAAATGGGCATCAAACGCATACACATGATATATACCTGAAAATGGGCATCAAACGCATAAACATTAAATATTTCTGAAAATGGGCATCAAACGCATATACATGAAATATTCCAGAAAATGGGCATCAAACGCATAAAGATGAAATATTCCTGAAAATGAGCATCAAACGCATCAAAAGTGTAAACATGAAATATTCCTGAAAATGGGCATCTGACACAAACATGAAATATTCCTGAAAATGAGCATCAAAAGAGTAAACATTAAATATTCCTGAAAATGGGCATCAGACACATAAACATGCAATGTTCCTGAAAATGGGCATCAAACACATAAATATGAATTATTCCTGAAAATGAGCATCAAACGCATATACATGAAATATTCCTGAAAATGAGCATCAAAAGCGTAAACATGCAATATTACTGAAAATGGGCATCACACATAAATATGAAATATTCCTGAAAATGAGCATCAAACGCATATACATGAAATATTCCTGAAAATGGGCATCAGACGCGTCAATATGAATTTCTGAAAATGGGCATCAAACGTGTCAATATGAAATATTCCCTAAAATGGGCATCAAATGCATAAATATTCCTGAAAATAGGCATCAAACGCGTAAATATGAAATATTTCTGAAAATGGGTATCAAAAGCGTAAACATTAAATATTCCTGAAAATGGGCATCAGACGCATAAAACATGAAATATTCCTGAAAATGAGCATCAAACGCGTAAACATGAAATAGACCTGAAAATGAGCAAACGCGTAAACATGAAATATTCCTGGAAATGGGCATCAAATGCGTAAATATGAAATATTCCTGAAAATTAGCATCTAAAGCGTAAACATTAAATATTCCTGAATATGGGCATCAGACGCAAAAACATGAAATATTCCTGAAAATGAGCATCAAACGCGTAAACATGAAATAGTCCTAAAAATGAGCAAACGCGTAAACATGAAATATTCCTGAAAATGAGCATCAAAAGCATATACATAAAATATTCCTGAAAATGAGCATCAAAAGCATAAACATGAAATATTCCTGAAAATGGGCATCAGATGCGTCAATATGAATTTCTGAAAATGGGCATCAAATGTGTCAATATGAAATATTCCCCAAAATGGGCATCAAATGCATAAATATTAAATATTCCTGAAAATGGCCATCAAACGCGTAAATATGAAATATTCCTGAAAATGGGCATCAAAAGCGTAAACATTAAATATTCCTGAAAATGGGAATCAGATGCAAAAAACATGAAATATTCCTGAAAATGAGCATCAAACGCATAAACATGAAATAGACCTGAAAATGAGCAAACGCTTAACATGAAATATTCCTGAAAATGGGCATGAAATGCGTAAATATGAAATATTCCTGAAAATGGGCATCAGACGCGTCAATATGGATTTCTGAAAATGGGCATCAAGCATGTCAATATGAAATATTCCCCAAAATAGGCATCAAATGCCTAAATATCACATATTCCTGAAAAATGGGCATCAAACGCATAAATATGAAATATTCCTGAAAATGGGCATCAAACACCTAAATATGAAATATTCCTGAAAATTGGGCATCCAATGCGTAAACATTAAATATTCCTGAAAATGGGCATTAAACGCATAAACAATAAATATTCCTGAAAATGGGCATCAAACGCATCAAAAGCGTAAACATTAAATATTCCTGAAAATGGGCATCAGACGCAAAAAACATGAAATATTCCTGAAAATGAGCATCAAAAGCGTAAACATGAAATATTCCTGGAAATGAGCAAACGCATAAACATGAAATATTTCAGAAAATGGGCATCAAACGCATAAAGATGAAATATTCCTGAAAATGAGCATCAAAAGAGTAAACATGAAATATTCCTGAAAATGGGCATCAAACACATAAACATGCAATATCCCTAAAATGGGCATTAAACACATAAATATGAAATATTCCTGAAAATGAGCATCAAAAAAAGTAAACATTAAATTTATCCTGAAAATGGGCATCAAAAGCATATACATAAAATATTCCTGAAAATGAGCATCAAATGCGTAAACATGCAATATTCCTGAAAATGGGCATCAAACACATAGATATGAAATATTCCTGAAAATGAGCATCAAACGCATATACATGAAATATTCCTGAAAATGAGCATCAAAAGCGTAAACATGAAATATTCCTGAAAATGGGCATCAAACACCTAAATATGAAATATTCCTGAAAATTGGGCATCCAATGCGTAAATATGAAATATTCCTGAAAATGGGCATCAAAAGCGTAAACATTAAATATTCCTGAAAATGGGCATCAAACGCATACACATGATATATACCTGAAAATGGGCATCAAACGCATAAAGATGAAATATTCCTGAAAATGAGCATCAAACGCATCAAAAGTGTAAACATGAAATATTCCTGAAAATGGGCATCTGACACAAACATGAAATATTCCTGAAAATGAGCATCAAAAGAGTAAACATTAAATATTCCTGAAAATGGGCATCAGACACATAAACATGCAATGTTCCTGAAAATGGGCATCAAACACATAAATATGAATTATTCCTGAAAATGAGCATCAAACGCATATACATGAAATATTCCTGAAAATGAGCATCAAAAGCGTAAACATGCAATATTACTGAAAATGGGCATCACACATAAATATGAAATATTCCTATAAATGGGCATCAAACACATAAATATGAAATATTCCTGAAAATGGGCATCAAACACCTAAATATGAAATATTCCTGAAAATTGGGCATCCAATGCGTAAATATGAAATATTCCTGAAAATGAGCATCAAAAGCGAAAACATTAAATATTCCTGAAAATGGGCATCAAGCGCATACACATGCAATATTCCTGAAAATGGGCATCAAACGCATAAACATTAAATATTCCTGAAAATGAGCATCCAAAGTGTAAATATGAAATATTCCTGAAAATGGGCATCAGACACAAATATGAAATATTCCTGAAAATGAGCATCAAACACATAAACATGAAATATTCCTGAAAATGAGCATCAAAAGCGTAAACATGCAATATTCCTGAAAATGGGCATCAAACACATAAATATGAAATATTCCTGAAAATGAGCATCAAACGCATATACATGAAATATTCCTGAAAATGAGCATCAAAACGTAAACATGAAATATTCCTAAAAATGGGCATCAGACCCGTCAATATGAATTTCTGAAAATGGGCATCAAACGTGTCAATATGAAATATTCCCCAAAATGGGCATCAAATGCATAAATATCAAATATTCCTGAAAATGGGCATCAAACGCGTAAATATGAAATATTCCTGAAAATGGGCATCAAAAGCGTAAACATTAAATATTCCTGAAAATGGGTATCAGACGCAAAAAACATGAAATATTCCTGAAAATGAGCATCAAACGCGTAAACATGAAATAGACCTTAAAATGAGCAAACGCGTAAACATGAAATATTCCTGAAAATTGACATCAAATGCGTCAATATTTAATATTCCTGGAAATGGGCATCAAAAACTTAAATATGAAATATTCCTGAAAATTGGCATTCCAATGCGTAAATATGAAATATTCCTGAAAATGGGCATCAAAAGCGTAAACATGAAATATTCCTGAAAATGGGCATCAGACACAAAAAACATGAAATATTCCTGAAAATTTGCATCAAACGCGTAAACATGAAATAGACCTGAAAATGAGCAAACGCGTAAACATGAAATATTCCTGAAAATGGGCATCAAAAGTGTAAACATGAAATATTCCTGAAAATGGGCATCAAACGCATAAAGATGAAATATTCCTGAAAATGAGCATCAAACGCATCAAAAGTGTAAACATGAAATATTCCTGAAAATGGGCATCTGACACAAACATGAAATATTCCTGAAAATGAGCATCAAAAGAGTAAACATTAAATATTCCTGAAAATGGGCATCAGACACATAAACATGCAATGTTCCTGAAAATGGGCATCAAACACATAAATATGAATTATTCCTGAAAATGAGCATCAAACGCATATACATGAAATATTCCTGAAAATGAGCATCAAAAGCGTAAACATGCAATATTACTGAAAATGGGCATCACACATAAATATGAAATATTCCTGAAAATGAGCATCAAACGCATATACATGAAATATTCCTGAAAATGAGCATCAAAAGCGTAAACATGAAATATTCCGGAAAATGGGCATCAGACGCGTCAATATGAATTTCTGAAAATGGGCATCAAATGTGTCAATATGAAAAATTCCCCAAAATAGGCATCAAATGCATAAATATCAAATATTACTGAAAATGGGCATCAAACGCGTAAATATGAAATATTCCTGAAAATGGGCATCAAACACCTAAATATGAAATATTCCTGAAAATTGGACATCCAATGCGTAAATATGAAATATTCCTGAAAATGAGCATCAAAAGCGAAAACATGCAATATTACTGAAAATGGGCATCACACATAAATATGAAATATTCCTGAAAATGAGCATCAAACGCATATACATGAAATATTCCTGAAAATGAGCATCAAAAGCGTAAACATGCAATATTACTGAAAATGGGCATCACACATAAATATGAAATATTCCTGAAAATGAGCATCAAACGCATATACATGAAATATTCCTGAAAATGAGCATCAAAAGCGTAAACATGAAATATTCCTGAAAATGGGCATCAGACACATAAACATGCAATATTCCTATAAATGGGCATCAAACACATAAATATGAAATATTCCTGAAAATGAGCTTCAAACGCATATACATGAAATATTCCTGAAAATGAGCATCAAAAGCGTAAACATGAAATATTCCGGAAAATGGGCATCAGACGCGTCAATATGAATTTCTGAAAATGGGCATCAAATGTGTCAATATGAAAAATTCCCCAAAATAGGCATCAAATGCATAAATATCAAATATTACTGAAAATGGGCATCAAACGCGTAAATATGAAATATTCCTGAAAATTGGGCATCCAATGCGTAAATATGAAATATTCCTGAAAATGAGCATCAAAAGCGAAAACATTAAATATTCCTGAAAATGGGCATCAAGCGCATACACATGCAATATTCCTGAAAATGGGCATCAAACGCATAAACATTAAATATTCCTGAAAATGAGCATCAAAAGTGTAAATATGAAATATTCCTGAAAATGGGCATCAGACACAAACATTAAATATTCCTGAAAATGAGCATCAAACACATAAACATGAAATATTCCTGAAAATGAGCATCAAAAGCGTAAACATGCAATATTCCTGAAAATGGGCATCAAACACATAAATATGAAATATTCCTGAAAATGAGCATCAAACGCATATACATGAAATATTCCTGAAAATGAGCATCAAAACGTAAACATGAAATATTCCTAAAAATGGGCATCAGACCCGTCAATATGAATTTCTGAAAATGGGCATCAAACGTGTCAATATGAAATATTCCCCAAAATGGGCATCAAATGCATAAATATCAAATATTCCTGAAAATGGGCATCAAACGCGTAAATATGAAATATTCCTGAAAATGGGCATCAAAAGCGTAAACATTAAATATTCCTGAAAATGGGTATCAGACGCAAAAAACATGAAATATTCCTGAAAATGAGCATCAAACGCGTAAACATGAAATAGACCTTAAAATGAGCAAACGCCTAAACATGAAATATTCCTGAAAATTGACATCAAATGCGTCAATATTTAATATTCCTGAAAATGGGCATCAAAAACTTAAATATGAAATATTCCTGAAAATTGGCATTCCAATGCGTAAATATGAAATATTCCTGAAAATGGGCATCAAAAGCGTAAACATTAAATATTCCTGAAAATGGGCATCAGACACAAAAAACATGAAATATTCCTGAAAATGAGCATCAAACGCGTAAACATGAAATAGACCTGAAAATGAGCAAACGCGTAAACATGAAATATTCCTGAAAATGGGCATCAAATGTGTAAATATGAAATATTTCTGAAAATGGGCATCAAACACATACACATGAAATATTCCTGAAAATGGGCATCAAACGCATCAAAAGTGTAAACATGAAATATTCCTGAAAATGGGCATCAAACGCATAAAGATGAAATATTCCTGAAAATGAGCATCAAACGCATCAAAAGTGTAAACATGAAATATTCCTGAAAATGGGCATCTGACACAAACATGAAATATTCCTGAAAATGAGCATCAAAAGAGTAAACATTAAATATTCCTGAAAATGGGCATCAGACACATAAACATGCAATGTTCCTGAAAATGGGCATCAAACACATAAATATGAATTATTCCTGAAAATGAGCATCAAACGCATATACATGAAATATTCCTGAAAGTGAGCATCAAAAGCGTAAACATGCAATATTACTGAAAATGGGCATCACACATAAATATGAAATATTCCTGAAAATGAGCATCAAACGCATATACATGAAATATTCCTGAAAATGAGCATCAAAAGCGTAAACATGAAATATTCCTGAAAATGGGCATCAGACACATAAACATGCAATATTCCTATAAATGGGCATCAAACACATAAATATGAAATATTCCTGAAAATGAGCTTCAAACGCATATACATGAAATATTCCTGAAAATGAGCATCAAAAGCGTAAACATTAAATATTCCGGAAAATGGGCATCAGACGCGTCAATATGAATTTCTGAAAATGGGCATCAAATGTGTCAATATGAAAAATTCCCCAAAATAGGCATCAAATGCATAAATATCAAATATTACTGAAAATGGGCATCAAACGCGTAAATATGAAATATTCCTGAAAATGGGCATCAAACACCTAAATATGAAATATTCCTGAAAATTGGGCATCCAATGCGTAAATATGAAATATTCCTGAAAATGAGCATCAAAAGCGAAAACATTAAATATTCCTGAAAATGGGCATCAAGCGCATACACATGCAATATTCCTGAAAATGGGCATCAAACACCTAAATATGAAATATTCCTAAAAATTGGGCATCCAATGCGTAAAGATGAAATATTCCTGAAAATGGGCATCAAAAGCGTAAACATTAAATATTCCTGAAAATGGGCATCAAACGCATACACATGATATATACCTGAAAATGGGCATCAAACGCATAAACATTAAATATTTCTGAAAATGGGCATCAAACGCATATACATGAAATATTCCAGAAAATGGGCATCAAACGCATAAAGATGAAATATTCCTGAAAATGAGCATCAAACGCATCAAAAGTGTAAACATGAAATATTCCTGAAAATGGGCATCTGACACAAACATGAAATATTCCTGAAAATGAGCATCAAAAGAGTAAACATTAAATATTCCTGAAAATGGGCATCAGACACATAAACATGCAATGTTCCTGAAAATGGGCATCAAACACATAAATATGAATTATTCCTGAAAATGAGCATCAAACGCATATACATGAAATATTCCTGAAAATGAGCATCAAAAGCGTAAACATGCAATATTACTGAAAATGGGCATCACACATAAATATGAAATATTCCTGAAAATGAGCATCAAACGCATATACATGAAATATTCCTGAAAATGGGCATCAGACGCGTCAATATGAATTTCTGAAAATGGGCATCAAACGTGTCAATATGAAATATTCCCTAAAATGGGCATCAAATGCATAAATATTCCTGAAAATAGGCATCAAACGCGTAAATATGAAATATTCCTGAAAATTAGCATCTAAAGCGTAAACATTAAATATTCCTGAATATGGGCATCAGACGCAAAAACATGAAATATTCCTGAAAATGAGCATCAAACGCGTAAACATGAAATAGTCCTAAAAATGAGCAAACGCGTAAACATGAAATATTCCTGAAAATGAGCATCAAAAGCATATACATAAAATATTCCTGAAAATGAGCATCAAAAGCATAAACATGAAATATTCCTGAAAATGGGCATCAGATGCGTCAATATGAATTTCTGAAAATGGGCATCAAATGTGTCAATATGAAATATTCCCCAAAATGGGCATCAAATGCATAAATATTAAATATTCCTGAAAATGGGCATCAAACGCGTAAATATGAAATATTCCTGAAAATGGGCATCAAAAGCGTAAACATTAAATATTCCTGAAAATGGGAATCAGATGCAAAAAACATGAAATATTCCTGAAAATGAGCATCAAACGCATAAACATGAAATAGACCTGAAAATGAGCAAACGCTTAACATGAAATATTCCTGAAAATGGGCATCAAATGCGTAAATATGAAATATTCCTGAAAATGAGCATCAAAAGTGTAAACATGAAATATTCCTGAAAATGGGCATCAGACGCGTCAATATGGATTTCTGAAAATGGGCATCAAACGTGTCAATATGAAATATTCCCCAAAATAGGCATCAAATGCATAAATATCAAATATTCCTGAAAAATGGGCATCAAACGCATAAATATGAAATATTCCTGAAAATGGGCATCAAACACCTAAATATGAAATATTCCTGAAAATTGGGCATCCAATGCGTAAACATTAAATATTCCTGAAAATGGGCATTAAACGCATAAACAATAAATATTCCTGAAAATGGGCATCAAACGCATCAAAAGCGTAAACATTAAATATTCCTGAAAATGGGCATCAGACGCAAAAAACATGAAATATTCCTGAAAATGAGCATCAAAAGCGTAAACATGAAATATTCCTGGAAATGAGCAAACGCATAAACATGAAATATTTCAGAAAATGGGCATCAAACGCATAAAGATGAAATATTCCTGAAAATGAGCATCAAAAGAGTAAACATGAAATATTCCTGAAAATGGGCATCAAACACATAAACATGCAATATCCCTAAAATGGGCATTAAACACATAAATATGAAATATTCCTGAAAATGAGCATCAAAAAAAGTAAACATTAAATTTATCCTGAAAATGGGCATCAAAAGCATATACATAAAATATTCCTGAACATGAGCATCAAATGCGTAAACATGCAATATTCCTGAAAATGGGCATCAAAAGCGTAAACATTAAATATTCCTGAAAATGGGCATCAAACGCATACACATGATATATACCTGAAAATGGGCATCAAACGCATAAAGATGAAATATTCCTAAAAATGAGCATCAAACGCATCAAAAGTGTAAACATGAAATATTCCTGAAAATGGGCATCTGACACAAACATGAAATATTCCTGAAAATGAGCATCAAAAGAGTAAACATTAAATATTCCTGAAAATGGGCATCAGACACATAAACATGCAATGTTCCTGAAAATGGGCATCAAACACATAAGTATGAATTATTCCTGAAAATGAGCATCAAACGCATATACATGAAATATTCCTGAAAATGAGCATCAAAAGCGTAAACATGCAATATTACTGAAAATGGGCATCACACATAAATATGAAATATTCCTATAAATGGGCATCAAACACCTAAATATGAAATATTCCTGAAAATTGGGCATCTAATGCGTAAATATGAAATATTCCTGAAAATGAGCATCAAAAGCGAAAACATTAAATATTCCTGAAAATGGGCATCAAGCGCATACACATGCAATATTCCTGAAAATGGGCATCAAACGCATAAACATTAAATATTCCTGAAAATGAGCATCAAAAGTGTAAATATGAAATATTCCTGAAAATGGGCATCAGACACAAACATGAAATATTCCTGAAAATGAGCATCAAACACATAAACATGAAATATTCCTGAAAATGAGCATCAAAAGCGTAAACATGCAATATTCCTGAAAATGGGCATCAAACACATAAATATGAAATATTCCTGAAAATGAGCATCAAACGCATATACATGAAATATTCCTGAAAATGAGCATCAAAACGTAAACATGAAATATTCCTAAAAATGGGCATCAGACCCGTCAATATGAATTTCTGAAAATGGGCATCAAACGTGTCAATATGAAATATTCCCCAAAATGGGCATCAAATGCATAAATATCAAATATTCCTGAAAATGGGCATCAAACGCGTAAATATGAAATATTCCTGAAAATGGGCATCAAAAGCATAAACATTAAATATTCCTGAAAATGGGTATCAGACGCAAAAAACATGAAATATTCCTGAAAATGAGCATCAAACGCGTAAACATGAAATAGACCTTAAAATGAGCAAACGCGTAAACATGAAATATTCCTTAAAATTTACATCAAATGCGTCAATATTTAATATTCCTGAAAATGGGCATCAAAAACTTAAATATGAAATATTCCTGAAAATTGGCATTCCAATGCGTAAATATGAAATATTCCTGAAAATGGGCATCAAAAGCGTAAACATTAAATATTCCTGAAAATGGGCATCAGACACAAAAAACATGAAATATTCCTGAAAATGAGCATCAAACGCGTAAACATGAAATAGACCTGAAAATGAGCAAACGCGTAAACATGAAATATTCCTGAAAATGGGCATCAAAAGTGTAAACATGAAATATTCCTGAAAATGGGCATCAAACGCATAAAGATGAAATATTCCTGAAAATGAGCATCAAACGCATCAAAAGTGTAAACATGAAATATTCCTGAAAATGGGCATCTGACACAAACATGAAATATTCCTGAAAATGAGCATCAAAAGAGTAAACATTAAATATTCCTGAAAATGGGCATCAGACACATAAACATGCAATGTTCCTGAAAATGGGCATCAAACACATAAATATGAATTATTCCTGAAAATGAGCATCAAACGCATATACATGAAATATTCCTAAAAAATGAGCATCAAAAGCGTAAACATGCAATATTACTGAAAATGGGCATCACACATAAATATGAAATATTCCTGAAAATGAGCATCAAACGCATATACATGAAATATTCCTGAAAATGAGCATCAAAAGCGTAAACATGAAATATTCCTGAAAATGGGCATCAGACACATAAACATGCAATATTCCTATAAATGGGCATCAAACACATAAATATGAAATATTCCTGAAAATGAGCTTCAAACGCATATACATGAAATATTCCTGAAAATGAGCATCAAAAGCGTAAACATGAAATATTCCTGGAAATGAGCAAACGCATAAACATGAAATATTTCAGAAAATGGGCATCAAACGCATAAAGATGAAATATTCCTGAAAATGAGCATCAAAAGAGTAAACATGAAATATTCCTGAAAATGGGCATCAAACACATAAACATGCAATATCCCTAAAATGGGCATTAAACACATAAATATGAAATATTCCTGAAAATGAGCATCAAAAAAAGTAAACATTAAATTTATCCTGAAAATGGGCATCAAAAGCATATACATAAAATATTCCTGAAAATGAGCATCAAATGCGTAAACATGCAATATTCCTGAAAATGGGCATCAAACACATAGATATGAAATATTCCTGAAAATGAGCATCAAACGCATATACATGAAATATTCCTGAAAATGAGCATCAAAAGCGTAAACATGAAATATTCCTGAAAATGGGCATCAAACACCTAAATATGAAATATTCCTGAAAATTGGGCATCCAATGCGTAAATATGAAATATTCCTGAAAATGGGCATCAAAAGCGTAAACATTAAATATTCCTGAAAATGGGCATCAAACGCATACACATGATATATACCTGAAAATGGGCATCAAACGCATAAAGATGAAATATTCCTAAAAATGAGCATCAAACGCATCAAAAGTGTAAACATGAAATATTCCTGAAAATGGGCATCTGACACAAACATGAAATATTCCTGAAAATGAGCATCAAAAGAGTAAACATTAAATATTCCTGAAAATGGGCATCAGACACATAAACATGCAATGTTCCTGAAAATGGGCATCAAACACATAAATATGAATTATTCCTGAAAATGAGCATCAAACGCATATACATGAAATATTCCTGAAAATGAGCATCAAAAGCGTAAACATGCAATATTACTGAAAATGGGCATCACACATAAATATGAAATATTCCTGAAAATGAGCATCAAACGCATATACATGAAATATTCCTGAAAATGGGCATCAGACACATAAACATGCAATGTTCCTGAAAATGGGCATCAAACACATAAGTATGAATTATTCCTGAAAATGAGCATCAAACGCATATACATGAAATATTCCTGAAAATGAGCATCAAAAGCGTAAACATGCAATATTACTGAAAATGGGCATCACACATAAATATGAAATATTCCTATAAATGGGCATCAAACACATAAATATGAAATATTCCTGAAAATGGGCATCAAACACCTAAATATGAAATATTCCTGAAAATTGGGCATCCAATGCGTAAATATGAAATATTCCTGAAAATGAGCATCAAAAGCGAAAACATTAAATATTCCTGAAAATGGGCATCAAGCGCATACACATGCAATATTCCTGAAAATGGGCATCAAACGCATAAACATTAAATATTCCTGAAAATGAGCATCAAAAGTGTAAATATGAAATATTCCTGAAAATGGGCATCAGACACAAACATGAAATATTCCTGAAAATGAGCATCAAACACATAAACATGAAATATTCCTGAAAATGAGCATCAAAAGCGTAAACATGCAATATTCCTGAAAATGGGCATCAAACACATAAATATGAAATATTCCTGAAAATGAGCATCAAAACGTAAACATGAAATATTCCTAAAAATGGGCATCAGACCCGTCAATATGAATTTCTGAAAATGGGCATCAAACGTGTCAATATGAAATATTCCCCAAAATGGGCATCAAATGCATAAATATCAAATATTCCTGAAAATGGGCATCAAACGCGTAAATATGAAATATTCCTGAAAATGGGCATCAAAAGCATAAACATTAAATATTCCTGAAAATGGGTATCAGACGCAAAAAACATGAAATATTCCTGAAAATGAGCATCAAACGCGTAAACATGAAATAGACCTTAAAATGAGCAAACGCGTAAACATGAAATATTCCTTAAAATTTACATCAAATGCGTCAATATTTAATATTCCTGAAAATGGGCATCAAAAACCTAAATATGAAATATTCCTGAAAATTGGCATTCCAATGCGTAAATATGAAATATTCCTGAAAATGGGCATCAAAAGCGTAAACATTAAATATTCCTGAAAATGGGCATCAGACACAAAAAACATGAAATATTCCTGAAAATGAGCATCAAACGCGTAAACATGAAATAGACCTGAAAATGAGCAAACGCGTAAACATGAAATATTCCTGAAAATGGGCATCAAAAGTGTAAACATGAAATATTCCTGAAAATGGGCATCAAACGCATAAAGATGAAATATTCCTGAAAATGAGCATCAAACGCATCAAAAGTGTAAACATGAAATATTCCTGAAAATGGGCATCTGACACAAACATGAAATATTCCTGAAAATGAGCATCAAAAGAGTAAACATTAAATATTCCTGAAAATAGGCATCAGACACATAAACATGCAATGTTCCTGAAAATGGGCATCAAACACATAAATATGAATTATTCCTGAAAATGAGCATCAAACGCATATACATGAAATATTCCTGAAAATGAGCATCAAAAGCGTAAACATGCAATATTACTGAAAATGGGCATCACACATAAATATGAAATATTCCTGAAAATGAGCATCAAACGCATATACATGAAATATTCCTGAAAATGAGCATCAAAAGCGTAAACATGAAATATTCCTGAAAATGGGCATCAGACACATAAACATGCAATATTCCTATAAATGGGCATCAAACACATAAATATGAAATATTCCTGAAAATGAGCTTCAAACGCATATACATGAAATATTCCTGAAAATGAGCATCAAAAGCGTAAACATGAAATATTCCGGAAAATGGGCATCAGACGCGTCAATATGAATTTCTGAAAATGGGCATCAAATGTGTCAATATGAAAAATTCCCCAAAATAGGCATCAAATGCATAAATATCAAATATTACTGAAAATGGGCATCAAACGCGTAAATATGAAATATTCCTGAAAATGGGCATCAAACACCTAAATATGAAATATTCCTGAAAATTGGGCATCCAATGCGTAAATATGAAATATTCCTGAAAATGAGCATCAAAAGCGAAAACATGCAATATTACTGAAAATGGGCATCACACATAAATATGAAATATTCCTGAAAATGAGCATCAAACGCATATACATGAAATATTCCTGAAAATGAGCATCAAAAGCGTAAACATGCAATATTACTGAAAATGGGCATCACACATAAATATGAAATATTCCTGAAAATGAGCATCAAACGCATATACATGAAATATTCCTGAAAATGAGCATCAAAAGCGTAAACATGAAATATTCCTGAAAATGGGCATCAGACACATAAACATGCAATATTCCTATAAATGGGCATCAAACACATAAATATGAAATATTCCTGAAAATGAGCTTCAAACGCATATACATGAAATATTCCTGAAAATGAGCATCAAAAGCGTAAACATGAAATATTCCGGAAAATGGGCATCAGACGCGTCAATATGAATTTCTGAAAATGGGCATCAAATGTGTCAATATGAAAAATTCCCCAAAATAGGCATCAAATGCATAAATATCAAATATTACTGAAAATGGGCATCAAACGCGTAAATATGAAATATTCCTGAAAATGGGCATCAAACACCTAAATATGAAATATTCCTGAAAATTGGGCATCCAATGCGTAAATATGAAATATTCCTGAAAATGAGCATCAAAAGCGAAAACATTAAATATTCCTGAAAATGGGCATCAAGCGCATACACATGCAATATTCCTGAAAATGGGCATCAAACACCTAAATATGAAATATTCCTAAAAATTGGGCATCCAATGCGTAAATATGAAATATTCCTGAAAATGGGCATCAAAAGCGTAAACATTAAATATTCCTGAAAATGGGCATCAAACGCATACACATGATATATACCTGAAAATGGGCATCAAACGCATAAACATTAAATATTTCTGAAAATGGGCATCAAACGCATATACATGAAATATTCCAGAAAATGGGCATCAAACGCATAAAGATGAAATATTCCTGAAAATGAGCATCAAACGCATCAAATGTGTAAACATGAAATATTCCTGAAAATGGGCATCTGACACAAACATGAAATATTCCTGAAAATGAGCATCAAAAGAGTAAACATTAAATATTCCTGAAAATGGGCATCAGACACATAAACATGCAATGTTCCTGAAAATGGGCATCAAACACATGAATATGAATTATTCCTGAAAATGAGCATCAAACGCATATACATGAAATATTCCTGAAAATGAGCATCAAAAGCGTAAACATGCAATATTACTGAAAATGGGCATCACACATAAATATGAAATATTCCTGAAAATGAGCATCAAACGCATATACATGAAATATTCCTGAAAATGGGCATCAGACGCGTCAATATGAATTTCTGAAAATGGGCATCAAACGTGTCAATATGAAATATTCCCCAAAATGGGCATCAAATGCATAAATATTCCTGAAAATAGGCATCAAACGCGTAAATATGAAATATTTCTGAAAATGGGTATCAAAAGCGTAAACATTAAATATTCCTGAAAATGGGCATCAGACGCATAAAACATGAAATATTCCTGAAAATGAGCATCAAACGCGTAAACACGAAATAGACCTGAAAATGAGCAAACGCGTAAACATGAAATATTCCTGGAAATGGGCATCAAATGCGTAAATATGAAATATTCCTGAAAATTAGCATCTAAAGCGTAAACATTAAATATTCCTGAATATGGGCATCAGACGCAAAAACATGAAATATTCCTGAAAATGAGCATCAAACGCGTAAACATGAAATAGTCCTAAAAATGAGAAAACGCGTAAACATGAAATATTCCTGAAAATGAGCATCAAAAGCATATACATAAAATATTCCTGAAAATGAGCATCAAAAGCATAAACATGAAATATTCCTGAAAATGGGCATCAGATGCGTCAATATGAATTTCTGAAAATGGGCATCAAATGTGTCAATATGAAATATTCCCCAAAATGGGCATCAAATGCATAAATATTAAATATTCCTGAAAATGGGCATCAAACGCGTAAATATGAAATATTCCTGAAAATGGGCATCAAAAGCGTAAACATTAAATATTCCTGAAAATGGGAATTAGATGCAAAAAACATGAAATATTCCTGAAAATGAGCATCAAACGCATAAACATGAAATAGACCTGAAAATGAGCAAACGCTTAACATGAAATATTCCTGAAAATGGGCATGAAATGCGTAAATATGAAATATTCCTGAAAATGAGCATCAAAAGCGTAAACATGAAATATTCCTGAAAATGGGCATCAGACGCGTCAATATGGATTTCTGAAAATGGGAATCAAGCGTGTCAATATGAAATATTCCCCAAAATAGGCATCAAATGCATAAATATCAAATATTCCTGAAAAATGGGCATCAAACGCATAAATATGAAATATTCCTGAAAATGGGCATCAAACACCTAAATATGAAATATTCCTGAAAATTGGGCATCCAATGCGTAAACATTAAATATTCCTGAAAATGGGCATTAAACGCATAAACAATAAATATTCCTGAAAATGGGCATCAAACGCATCAAAAGCGTAAACATTAAATATTCCTGAAAATGGGCATCAGACGCAAAAAACATGAAATATTCCTGAAAATGAGCATCAAAAGCGTAAACATGAAATATTCCTGGAAATGAGCAAACGCATAAACATGAAATATTTCAGAAAATGGGCATCAAACGCATAAAGATGAAATATTCCTGAAAATGAGCATCAAAAGAGTAAACATGAAATATTCCTGAAAATGGGCATCAAACACATAAACATGCAATATCCCTAAAATGGGCATTAAACACATAAATATGAAATATTCCTGAAAATGAGCATTAAAAAAAGTAAACATTAAATTTATCCTGAAAATGGGCATCAAAAGCATATACATAAAATATTCCTGAAAATGAGCATCAAATGCGTAAACATGCAATATTCCTGAAAATGGGCATCAAACACATAGATATGAAATATTCCTGAAAATGAGCATCAAACGCATATACATGAAATATTCCTGAAAATGAGCATCAAAAGCGTAAACATGAAATATTCCTGAAAATGGGCATCAAACACCTAAATATGAAATATTCCTGAAAATTGGGCATCCAATGCGTAAATATGAAATATTCCTGAAAATGGGCATCAAAAGCGTAAACATTAAATATTCCTGAAAATGGGCATCAAACGCATACACATGATATATACCTGAAAATGGGCATCAAACGCATAAAGATGAAATATTCCTGAAAATGAGCATCAAACGCATCAAAAGTGTAAACATGAAATTTTCCTGAAAATGGGCATCTGACACAAACATGAAATATTCCTGAAAATGAGCATCAAAAGAGTAAACATTAAATATTCCTGAAAATAGGCATCAGACACATAAACATGCAATGTTCCTGAAAATGGGCATCAAACACATAAATATGAATTATTCCTGAAAATGAGCATCAAACGCATATACATGAAATATTCCTGAAAATGAGCATCAAAAGCGTAAACATGCAATATTACTGAAAATGGGCATCACACATAAATATGAAATATTCCTATAAATGGGCATCAAACACATAAATATGAAATATTCCTGAAAATGGGCATCAAACACCTAAATATGAAATATTCCTGAAAATTGGGCATCCAATGCGTAAATATGAAATATTCCTGAAAATGAGCATCAAAAGCGAAAACATTAAATATTCCTGAAAATGGGCATCAAGCGCATACACATGCAATATTCCTGAAAATGGGCATCAAACACCTAAATATGAAATATTCCTGAAAATTGGGCATCCAATGCGTAAATATGAAATATTCCTGAAAATGGGCATCAAAAGCGTAAACATGAAATATTCCTGAAAATGGGCATCAGACACATAAACATGCAATATTCCTATAAATGGGCATCAAACACATAAATATGAAATATTCCTGAAAATGAGCTTCAAACGCATATACATGAAATATTCCTGAAAATGAGCATCAAAAGCGTAAACATTAAATATTCCGGAAAATGGGCATCAGACGCGTCAATATGAATTTCTGAAAATGGGCATCAAATGTGTCAATATGAAAAATTCCCCAAAATAGGCATCAAATGCATAAATATCAAATATTACTGAAAATGGGCATCAAACGCGTAAATATGAAATATTCCTGAAAATGGGCATCAAACACCTAAATATGAAATATTCCTGAAAATTGGGCATCCAATGCATAAATATGAAATATTCCTGAAAATGAGCATCAAAAGCAAAAACATTAAATATTCCTGAAAATGGGCATCAAGCGCATACACATGCAATATTCCTGAAAATGGGCATCAAACACCTAAATATGAAATATTCCTGAAAATTGGGCATCCAATGCGTAAATATGAAATATTCCTGAAAATGGGCATCAAAAGCGTAAACATTAAATATTCCTGAAAATGGGCATCAAACGCATACACATGATATATACCTGAAAATGGGCATCAAACGCATAAACATTAAATATTTCTGAAAATGGGCATCAAACGCATATACATGAAATATTCCAGAAAATGGGCATCAAACGCATAAAGATGAAATATTCCTGAAAATGAGCATCTGACACAAACATGAAATATTCCTGAAAATGAGCATCAAAAGAGTAAACAAATATTCCTGAAAATGGGCATCAGACACATAAACATGCAATGTTCCTGAAAATGGGCATCAAACACATAAATATGAATTATTCCTGAAAATGATCATCAAACGCATATACATGAAATATTCCTGAAAATGAGCATCAAAAGCGTAAACATGAAATATTCCTGAAAATGGGCATCAGACACATAAACATGCAATATTCCTATAAATGGGCATCAAACACATAAATATGAAATATTCCTGAAAATGAGCTTCAAACGCATATACATGAAATATTCCTGAAAATGAGCATCAAAAGCGTAAACATGAAATATTCCGGAAAATGGGCATCAGACGCGTCAATATGAATTTCTGAAAATGGGCATCAAATGTGTCAATATGAAAAATTCCCCAAAATAGGCATCAAATGCATAAATATCAAATATTACTGAAAATGGGCATCAAACGCGTAAATATGAAATATTCCTGAAAATGGGCATCAAACACCTAAATATGAAATATTCCTGAAAATTGGGCATCCAATACGTAAATATGAAATATTCCTGAAAATGAGCATCAAAAGCGAAAACATGCAATATTACTGAAAATGGGCATCACACATAAATATGAAATATTCCTGAAAATGAGCATCAAACGCATATACATGAAATATTCCTGAAAATGAGCATCAAAAGCGTAAACATGCAATATTACTGAAAATGGGCATCACACATAAATATGAAATATTCCTGAAAATGAGCATCAAACGCATATACATGAAATATTCCTGAAAATGAGCATCAAAAGCGTAAACATGAAATATTCCTGAAAATGGGCATCAGACACATAAACATGCAATATTCCTATAAATGGGCATCAAACACATAAATATGAAATATTCCTGAAAATGAGCTTCAAACGCATATACATGAAATATTCCTGAAAATGAGCATCAAAAGCGTAAACATGAAATATTCCGGAAAATGGGCATCAGACGCGTCAATATGAATTTCTGAAAATGGGCATCAAATGTGTCAATATGAAAAATTCCCCAAAATAGGCATCAAATGCATAAATATCAAATATTACTGAAAATGGGCATCAAACGCGTAAATATGAAATATTCCTGAAAATTGGGCATCCAATGCGTAAATATGAAATATTCCTGAAAATGAGCATCAAAAGCGAAAACATTAAATATTCCTGAAAATGGGCATCAAGCGCATACACATGCAATATTCCTGAAAATGGGCATCAAACGCATAAACATTAAATATTCCTGAAAATGAGCATCAAAAGTGTAAATATGAAATATTCCTGAAAATGGGCATCAGACACAAACATTAAATATTCCTGAAAATGAGCATCAAACACATAAACATGAAATATTCCTGAAAATGAGCATCAAAAGCGTAAACATGCAATATTCCTGAAAATGGGCATCAAACACATAAATATGAAATATTCCTGAAAATGAGCATCAAACGCATATACATGAAATATTCCTGAAAATGAGCATCAAAACGTAAACATGAAATATTCCTAAAAATGGGCATCAGACCCGTCAATATGAATTTCTGAAAATGGGCATCAAACGTGTTAATATGAAATATTCCCCAAAATGGGCATCAAATGCATAAATATCAAATATTCCTGAAAATGGGCATCAAACGCGTAAATATGAAATATTCCTGAAAATGGGCATCAAAAGCGTAAACATTAAATATTCCTGAAAATGGGTATCAGACGCAAAAAACATAAAATATTCCTGAAAATGAGCATCAAACGCGTAAACATGAAATAGACCTTAAAATGAGCAAACGCGTAAACATGAAATATTCCTGAAAATTTACATCAAATGCGTCAATATTTAATATTCCTGAAAATGGGCATCAAAAACTTAAATATGAAATATTCCTGAAAATTGGCATTCCAATGCGTAAATATGAAATATTCCTGAAAATGGGCATCAAAAGCGTAAACATTAAATATTCCTAAAAATGGGCATCAGACACAAAAAACATGAAATATTCCTGAAAATGAGCATCAAACGCGTAAACATGAAATAGACGTGAAAATGAGCAAACGCGTAAACATGAAATATTACTGAAAATGGGCATCAAATGTGTAAATATGAAATATTTCTGAAAATGGGCATCAAACACATACACATGAAATATTCCTGAAAATGGGCATCAAACGCATCAAAAGTGTAAACATGAAATATTCCTGAAAATGGGCATCAAACGCATAAAGATGAAATATTCCTGAAAATGAGCATCAAACGCATCAAAAGTGTAAACATGAAATATTCCTGAAAATGGGCATCTGACACAAACATGAAATATTCCTGAAAATGAGCATCAAAAGAGTAAACATTAAATATTCCTGAAAATGGTCATCAGACACATAAACATGCAATGTTCCTGAAAATGGGCATCAAACACATAAATATGAATTATTCCTGAAAATGAGCATCAAACGCATATACATGAAATATTCCTGAAAATGAGCATCAAAAGCGTAAACATGCAATATTACTGAAAATGGGCATCACACATAAATATGAAATATTCCTGAAAATGAGCATCAAAAGCATAAACATGAAATATTCCTGAAAATGGGCATCAGACACATAAACATGCAATATTCCTATAAATGGGCATCAAACACATAAATATGAAATATTCCTGAAAATGAGCTTCAAACGCATATACATCAAAAAATATTCCTGAAAATGAGCATCAAAAGCGTAAACATTAAATATTCCGGAAAATGGGCATCAGACGCGTCAATATGAATTTCTGAAAATGGGCATCAAATGTGTCAATATGAAAAATTCCCCAAAATAGGCATCAAATGCATAAATATCAAATATTACTGAAAATGGGCATCAAATGCGTAAATATGAAATATTCCTGAAAATGGGCATCAAACACCTAAATATGAAATATTCCTGAAAATTGGGCATCCAATGCGTAAATATGAAATATTCCTGAAAATGAGCATCAAAAGCGAAAACATTAAATATTCCTGAAAATGGGCATCAAGCGCATACACATGCAATATTCCTGAAAATGGGCATCAAACACCTAAATATGAAATATTCCTAAAAATTGGGCATCCAATGCGTAAATATGAAATATTCCTGAAAATGGGCATCAAAAGCGTAAACATTAAATATTCCTGAAAATGGGCATCAAACGCATACATATGATATATACCTGAAAATGGGCATCAAACGCATAAACATTAAATATTTCTGAAAATGGGCATCAAACGCATATACATGAAATATTCCAGAAAATGGGCATCAAACGCATAAAGATGAAATATTCCTGAAAATGAGCATCAAACGCATCAAAAGTGTAAACATGAAATATTCCTGAAAATGGGCATCTGACACAAACATGAAATATTCCTGAAAATGAGCATCAAAAGAGTAAACATTAAATATTCCTGAAAATGGGCATCAGACACATAAACATGCAATGTTCCTGAAAATGGGCATCAAACACATAAATATGAATTATTCCTGAAAATGAGCATCAAACGCATATACATGAAATATTCCTGAAAATGAGCATCAAAAGCGTAAACATGCAATATTACTGAAAATGGGCATCACACATAAATATGAAATATTCCTGAAAATGAGCATCAAACGCATATACATGAAATATTCCTGAAAATGGGCATCAGACGCGTCAATATGAATTTCTGAAAATGGGCATCAAACGTGTCAATATGAAATATTCCCCAAAATGGGCATCAAATGCATAAATATTCCTGAAAATAGGCATCAAACGCGTAAATATGAAATATTTCTGAAAATGGGTATCAAAAGCGTAAACATTAAATATTCCTGAAAATGGGCATCAGACGCATAAAACATGAAATATTCCTGAAAATGAGCATCAAACGTGTAAACATGAAATAGACCTGAAAATGAGCAAACGCGTAAACATGAAATATTCCTGGAAATAGGCATCAAATGCGTAAATATGAAATATTCCTGAAAATTAGCATCTAAAGCGTAAACATTAAATATTCCTGAATATGGGCATCAGACGCAAAAACATGAAATATTCCTGAAAATGAGCATCAAACGCGTAAACATGAAATAGTCCTAAAAATGAGCAAACGCGTAAACATGAAATATTCCTGAAAATGAGCATCAAAAGCATATACATAAAATATTCCTGAAAATGAGCATCAAAAGCATAAACATGAAATATTCCTGAAAATGGGCATCAGATGCGTCAATATGAATTTCTGAAAATGGGCATCAAATGTGTCAATATGAAATATTCCCCAAAATGGGCATCAAATGCATAAATATTAAATATTCCTGAAAATGGGCATCAAACGCGTAAATATGAAATATTCCTGAAAATGGGCATCAAAAGCGTAAACATTAAATATTCCTGAAAATGGGAATCAGATGCAAAAAACATGAAATATTCCTGAAAATGAGCATCAAACGCATAAACATGAAATAGACCTGAAAATGAGCAAACGCTTAACATGAAATATTCCTGAAAATGGGCATGAAATGCGTAAATATGAAATATTCCTGAAAATGAGCATCAAAAGCGTAAACATGAAATATTCCTGAAAATGGGCATCAGACGCGTCAATATGGATTTCTGAAAATGGGAATCAAGCGTGTCAATATGAAATATTCCCCAAAATAGGCATCAAATGCATAAATATCAAATATTCCTGAAAAATGGGCATCAAACGCATAAATATGAAATATTCCTGAAAATGGGCATCAAACACCTAAATATGAAATATTCCTGAAAATTGGGCATCCAATGCGTAAACATTAAATATTCCTGAAAATGGGCATTAAACGCATAAACAATAAATATTCCTGAAAATGGGCATCAAACGCATCAAAAGCGTAAACATTAAATATTCCTGAAAATGGGCATCAGACGCAAAAAACATGAAATATTCCTGAAAATGAGCATCAAAAGCGTAAACATGAAATATTCCTGGAAATGAGCAAACGCATAAACATGAAATATTTCAGAAAATGGGCATCAAACGCATAAAGATGAAATATTCCTGAAAATGAGCATCAAAAGAGTAAACATGAAATATTCCTGAAAATGGGCATCAAACACATAAACATGCAATATCCCTAAAATGGGCATTAAACACATAAATATGAAATATTCCTGAAAATGAGCATCAAAAAAAGTAAACATTAAATTTATCCTGAAAATGGGCATCAAAAGCATATACATAAAATATTCCTGAAAATGAGCATCAAATGCGTAAACATGCAATATTCCTGAAAATGGGCATCAAACACATAGATATGAAATATTCCTGAAAATGAGCATCAAACGCATATACATGAAATATTCCTGAAAATGAGCATCAAAAGCGTAAACATGAAATATTCCTGAAAATGGGCATCAAACACCTAAATATAAAATATTCCTGAAAATTGGGCATCCAATGCGTAAATATGAAATATTCCTGAAAATGGGCATCAAAAGCGTAAACATTAAATATTCCTGAAAATGGGCATCAAACGCATACACATGATATATACCTGAAAATGGGCATCAAACGCATAAAGATGAAATATTCCTGAAAATGAGCATCAAACGCATCAAAAGTGTAAACATGAAATATTCCTGAAAATGGGCATCTGACACAAACATGAAATATTCCTGAAAATGAGCATCAAAAGAGTAAACATTAAATATTCCTGAAAATGGGCATCAGACACATAAACATGCAATGTTCCTGAAAATGGGCATCAAACACATAAATATGAATTATTCCTGAAAATGAGCATCAAACGCATATACATGAAATATTCCTGAAAATGAGCATCAAATGCATAAACATGCAATATTACTGAAAATGGGCATCACACATAAATATGAAATATTCCTATAAATGGGCATCAAACACATAAATATGAAATATTCCTGAAAATGGGCATCAAACACCTAAATATGAAATATTCCTGAAAATTGGGCATCCAATGCGTAAATATGAAATATTCCTGAAAATGAGCATCAAAAGCGAAAACATTAAATATTCCTGAAAATGGGCATCAAGCGCATACACATGCAATATTCCTGAAAATGGGCATCAAACGCATAAACATTAAATATTCCTGAAAATGAGCATCAAAAGTGTAAATATGAAATATTCCTGAAAATGGGCATCAGACACAAACATGAAATATTCCTGAAAATGAGCATCAAACACATAAACATGAAATATTCCTGAAAATGAGCATCAAAAGCGTAAACATGCAATATTCCTGAAAATGGGCATCAAACACATAAATATGAAATATTCCTGAAAATGAGCATCAAACGCATATACATGAAATATTCCTGAAAATGAGCATCAAAACGTAAACATGAAATATTCCTAAAAATGGGCATCAGACCCATCAATATGAATTTCTGAAAATGGGCATCAAACGTGTCAATATGAAATATTCCCCAAAATGGGCATCAAATGCATAAATATCAAATATTCCTGAAAATGGGCATCAAACGCGTAAATATGAAATATTCCTGAAAATGGGCATCAAAAGCGTAAACATTAAATATTCCTGAAAATGGGTATCAGACGCAAAAAACATGAAATATTCCTGAAAATGAGCATCAAACGCGTAAACATGAAATAGACCTTAAAATGAGCAAACGCGTAAACATGAAATATTCCTGAAAATTGACATCAAATGCGTCAATATTTAATATTCCTGAAAATGGGCATCAAAAACTTAAATATGAAATATTCCTGAAAATTGGCATTCCAATGCGTAAATATGAAATATTCCTGAAAATGGGCATCAAAAGCGTAAACATTAAATAATCCTGAAAATGGGCATCAGACACAAAAAACATGAAATATTCCTGAAAATGAGCATCAAACGCGTAAACATGAAATAGACCTGAAAATGAGCAAACGCGTAAACATGAAATATTCCTGAAAATGGGCATCAAAAGTGTAAACATGAAATATTCCTGAAAATGGGCATCAAACGCATAAAGATGAAATATTCCTGAAAATGAGCATCAAACGCATCAAAAGTGTAAACATGAAATATTCCTGAAAATGGGCATCTGACACAAACATGAAATATTCCTGAAAATGAGCATCAAAAGAGTAAACATTAAATATTCCTGAAAATGGGCATCAGACACATAAACATGCAATGTTCCTGAAAATGGGCATCAAACACATAAATATGAATTATTCCTGAAAATGAGCATCAAACGCATATACATGAAATATTCCTGAAAATGAGCATCAAAAGCGTAAACATGCAATATTACTGAAAATGGGCATCACACATAAATATGAAATATTCCTGAAAATGAGCATCAAACGCATATACATGAAATATTCCTGAAAATGAGCATCAAAAGCGTAAACATGAAATATTCCTGAAAATGGGCATCAGACACATAAACATGCAATATTCCTATAAATGGGCATCAAACACATAAATATGAAATATTCCTGAAAATGAGCTTCAAATGCATATACATGAAATATTCCTGAAAATGAGCATCAAAAGCGTAAACATGAAATATTCCGGAAAATGGGCATCAGACGCGTCAATATGAATTTCTGAAAATGGGCATCAAATGTGTCAATATGAAAAATTCCCCAAAATAGGCATCAAACGCGTAAATATGAAATATTCCTGAAAATGGGCATCAAACACCTAAATATGAAATATTCCTGAAAATTGGGCATCCAATGCGTAAATATGAAATATTCCTGAAAATGAGCATCAAAAGCGAAAACATTAAATATTCCTGAAAATGGGCATCAAGCGCATACACATGCAATATTCCTGAAAATGGGCATCAAACGCATAAACATTAAATATTCCTGAAAATGAGCATCAAAAGTGTAAATATGAAATATTCCTGAAAATGGGCATCAGACACAAACATTAAATATTCCTGAAAATGAGCATCAAACACATAAACATGAAATATTCCTGAAAATGAGCATCAAAAGCATAAATATGAAATATTCCTGAAAATGAGCATCAAACGCATATACATGAAATATTCCTGAAAATGAGCATCAAAACGTAAACATGAAATATTCCTAAAAATGGGCATCAGACCCGTCAATATGAATTTCTGAAAATGGGCATCAAACGTGTCAATATGAAATATTCCCCAAAATGGGCATCAAATGCATAAATATCAAATATTCCTGAAAATGGGCATCAAACGCGTAATTATGAAATATTACTGAAAATGAGCATCAAAAGAGTAAACATGAAATATTCCTGAAAATGGGCATCAGATCTCAGGCGGACCACTTGTAACCTGCCTTCTCTGCGGGGTCCACTTGTTTCCTTTTCCAACCCTATAAATACTCTCTCTCTCCTGCCTACACTTGACCCTAGTATCCATTTTTTCACTTATCTCTTTCCCCTTTTCGCAGCTTTTCCTGAGCCCTATTTTCTGCCTAACCCCCCCTTATTGTGAGAGGCCCGAGGCATAAGTGTTTAACACATTTGGCTCACTTTTGCCCCTGCTGAGCTCTCTCCACTTCAACCCGCCCCCTCTACTTTCCTTTCCCCCCACCCTATCACTCTATCCATCCCCCTCAACCCTTCTTAATCTCCCCCCTTTTTCCTTTAATCATGCAGAACATTCCTCCTTCCCCCCGGGGTCAATCATGCAAATTTATTTCAATCAATGCCCAAGGGCTGAATATACCGGAGAAGAGGTCACAACTATTAGCTGAGGCTCACAGAATGCGTGCCCATATACTCATGATTCAGGAAACACACTTTAAGGAAGGTGAAGTCCCCAAGTTAACGAACAAAAATTTTCCGACTTCTTTCCACGCTCCTACAGTCGGCTCTAAAACTAGAGGAGTTTCCATACTATTCTCAAGACAGGTAGACTTCCAGGTTACTGACGTTAAACGCGATCTTGAGGGCAGGTTCCTCTTTGTTAAGGGGACAATGAACTCAAGACCGATAACCATTGCGAACATTTATGCCCCCAACTCCAAACAGGTTCCCTTTTTCCGCTCAATGAGTCAAGAGCTACTAGACTTTGCCTCGGGGATGTTGATATTAGGAGGGGACTTCAATGCCCCCCTGAACCCCCATTTGGACTCGTCTACTGGCTCCTCTGTACTCCCTTTCTGGGCTTTGCGTCAAATAACTCTGCAACTGCAAAAACTCAGGCTCCATGACTCCTGGAGAATTCTAAACTCAGACAGTAGAGATTACACCTTTTACTCCGCCCCCCATGACAAATTCTCTAGAATTGATTATTTTTTCATTTCCCAACCAGATATTCCCCTCCTAGCTTCCACCTCTATCGAACCCAGGGTTCTCTCTGACCACAATCCCATATCAATGACGATCCGATTCCCAAGTACGGACACTAGGCGTAAATCCTGGCGTCTGAACCCCTCCCTTTTGAGGGACCCTAAGATAAAGGATGAAGTTCAAGAAGCAATATCCACATTTTTTACAGAAAACGATACACCTGACTCATCCCCAATTGGCCAATGGGAGGCTCATAAATGTGTGCTCAGGGGGAAACTTCTCTCACTAGCAGCCGCCCAAAAGAGAGTCAGGCAAGCCACTCTAGAGTCTCTCTTTACCAAACTGGGTGCTCTTGAAAGAACTCATAAACTTTCTCTAGCCCAAGATACCTTATCTGAGCTCACAAAAACCCGACAAGAGATTAGAGACATCCTCAACATACAGAGTCACCGTAGACTCGCGTTGAGTAGGAGGATTTTTTTCGAACAAGGTAACAAAAGTGGTAGATTGCTGGCTAGAGCAGTCCAGGTACAGAAAACGACGACCAACATTCACCTCATAAAGCATAACGTGGGCATGACTCACTGTTCAAACGAAGCCATTGCTAAACAGTTTGAATCCTTTTACCACTCTCTTTACAATCTACAACCCTCACTTCATCGCCCTCTGTCCCCCTCCACCCGCCTACAGAAGATGAAATCCTTCTTAGAGAAACATTGCCCTCCCCCCTTTCACGCTCGGATGCCTCTGTCTTGGAATCACCCCTGACAGAGGAGGAGTTCGATAGGGCAATTAAAGAGATGAAACCTGGTAAATGTCCTGGGCCGGACGGATTCTCACTATCTTACTATCGTATGTTCTCAGATCTTCTTAAAACACAATTCCTTAGAGCGTTCCGAACCTTGGCTGACACCTCTCACCACTCCTCCACTCTGCTGGAAGCCCACATTACGGTGTTTCCCAAGGAGGGCAAAGACTCTGCAGTGGTTGGGAACTACCGCCCAATCTCTCTCTTGAATGTCGACATCAAGATTTTCGCCAGGATACTCGCGAATCGCCTCCTGCCGTACATTCCTTCGCTGGTTTCTCTTGATCAGGCGGGTTTTGTCCCCGGGAGGGAGGCTAGGGACAATACCACGAGAGCCCTAAACATACACCACTGGCTTACTACTCGTGGTGTTCCAGGGTTCTTCCTCTCCCTGGACGCCGAAAAGGCGTTCGATAGAGTGGCCTGGGATTATCTACTGACTACCCTGGAGTCTGTGGGCATTTTGCCTCGGATGCTTTCCTACATTCGAGCCCTTTATACGAATCAGACAGCCAGGGTCAGGGTCAATGGCCACCTATCGGACGCCTTCAACCTATCCAATGGAACCCGCCAGGGGTGCCCCCTCTCACCTATTTTGTTTATCCTTTCAGTTGAACCCTTTCTGAATATGATACGCGCCAATCCGAATATAAAGGGTATTGACATTGCGGGCTCTTCTCATAAAATCGCTGCGTTTGCAGACGACATGTTACTCTTCCTATCTCAACCCCATACTTCGCTCCCAAACCTGCTCCACGATCTGGAATTCTTCAAATCTCTTTCCTATTTACAAATCAATTATACCAAGTCTTTTGCCCTAAATATATCCCTTCCCCAATCGGAAGTCACGCGATGCTCCTCAAATTTTCCATTCAAATGGGTTGCTGAATCCATTCCATATCTCGGGATCTTGATTCCCAGAAATCTGTCGGATCTTTACAGACTGAACTACCTACCAATCCTCAACTCTGCTAATGACACACTTAAGTCATGGAAGGCTATACAGGTATCCTGGTTCGGACGGGCCTCCCTTCTCAAAATGTCAATATTACCGAAATTCCTATACCTATTCCAAACAGTCCCAATCCAACTCCCAAACTCTTTCTTTACGTCTTTCAAGTCATGCTCCCAGAAATTTGCCTGGGGCGACAAAAGACCTCGGATCAGATATGTCCAACTGACGTCTCCCAAAGAAAGTGGTGGCCTAGGTCTTCCGGACCTTCAAACATACTATAAGGCCTGTATATTAACTAGACTGGTAGATTGGAATGTTCATTCATCCACTAAAGCAGTCATTAAGCTGGAAAATGCATTCTCGACTGTTCCTCTACAGGTTCTGTCCTGGCTCCCATTTTCGGTGCTAGAGGAGGACCTGAGGGGCCATCCTCTCATAGCCCCCCCATTAAAGTTGCACAGCGTGTGGCGCAAGGCCAAGAAAATAAATCTGGCAGCTGGCCCCTTAACATCCCTTCGCTGGAACCCTGCTTTCCCATCGGGAATGTCTGATTCTTTCCTCCAAGATATCTGGCCAAGCGTAAGAATTCCAGCTAGACTTTTCTTTCATAAGGGATCTCCCCTGTCCTGGGAGGAGATCAATCAAAATATTCAACCTCACTCAATCCCGCTATGGATATTTTTCCAAATTCGCCATTTCCTGACCCACCGGCGAGCTCTATCTGACTGGACGAGGCCTCTGACCGGGATTGAGGCCCTCTGTGAGAAACCTGGCCCACGGAGACACACAATCTCGGCCCTGTATCGCATCTTACTATCCCCTCCGCCAATCTCTTCCTCATCTTTCGTCCAGGCTTGGTCCAGAGACCTGGATCTCGCTCTCACAGAAATGGACTGGTCCGCTGTTTGCCAGACTATTCAAAAAGCCTCAATTAGCGTTACTATCCAAGAAAATGGATATAAAATCCTAACCAGATGGTACCAAACCCCGGATAGACTTCACAAGTTCTGTCCTACTGTCCCAAATGTCTGCTGGAGATGCAATAAAGAACAGGGAACCATGCTACATATCTGGTGGGACTGCTCAGCTCTCAGACCCTTTTGGACGAAAGTCCACGACTTGATCAAAGAAGCTACCTCGTCTGACTTGGACTTCTCTCCAATGCAATATCTGCTGCATTGGACACCTTCACATAGACACAACTATAGGAAATCACTGGCCATGTATATGATTACAGCAGCTAAGTTGTGTGTCCCATGTCACTGGAGATCGACCACGATTCCTTCCATCAAGGAATGGTTTCATAGACTGAATCATATTGAGCAAATGGAGGAATTGATTAGCGTCGCTCACGACTCCTTCTCATGTTTCGCCACAAAATGGCAGGCCTGGTCTAACTTCAAAAAGTCTCTGTCCTATAACTCGGTTATGTCCTCCTCCTAAAAGATGTAAATTAAAAATTCAAATCGTTCTTCTGGATCTATACTGATGCTGTACCCCGGGGGGAGGGAGGTCCCTGCTTTTCCCCCCCCCATCACCCCCCTTACTTTCTCTCTTTCTTTTCTCTCTTTTTCCCTACATATGCTACTCCCGCTGTCACACCTGAATCCCTTCCCTTGTCTGAATGAAGGAGTCCCTGTAAAGGATGGATCCCAACAATATTCTGCATTTTGATTCACATAACTTGCCCCATCCAAACTAAACTGGCCAAATCTCATCACTTGTCTGAAAGCTTTGTAACTGTTGACTATATTATGATATGTTTTACTCTATATTGATACCTTACTTTGCTACTTATGGTATCCACGATTCAGCTACTTTTGCACTAAGTTTGACCAACAGTTTATTCCTCTATGTAAGCAAAAGATTGATTTAGAATTGGATCCTTGGGCCCAACAACTGATACCCTGATGTGCCCTCTGTTATGTTTGGCCCTCCTTTAATTTTTGCTCTGGTCTCCTTACCACCTTCCAGGGATGTGACAGTCGGTGATAACACTTCAGGTGTGCCCAATTTCTCTTCTGTTTCTTGTTAACCTGTACTGCCGAATTTTTCTTTTTTTTGTAAAATTCTCTTTTATTGTGTTATATTACGCTTAACTTGTACTGTTCAATTTTCACGAAAATAAAAACTTTAATGGAAAAAAAAAAATGAAAAATTCCTGAAAATGGGCATCAAACGCGTAAACATGAAAAATTCCTGAAAATGGGCATCAAACGCATGAACATGAAATGTTCCTGAGAATGGGCATAATACGCGTAAATATGAAATAATCCTGAAAATGGGCATAAAACGTGTAAATATCAAATATTCCTAAATATGGGCATCAAACGCGTAAATATGAAATAATCCTGAAAATGGGCATCAAACGGGTAAATATCAAATATTCCTGAAAATGGGTATCTAACGCGTAAAATATCAAATATTTCTGAAAATTGGCATCAAACGCTTCAATATAAAATATTCCCGAAAATGGGCATCAAACGCGTAAATATCAAATATTCCTGAAACTGGGCATCAAAGTCAATATCAAATATTTCCAAAAATAGGCATCAAACGTGTAAATATCAAATATTCCTGAAAATGGGCATCAAACGCATAAATATAAAATATTCCTGAAAATGGGCATCAAACGCATAAATATAAAATATTCCTGAATATGGGCTTCAAACGCATAAATATAAAACATTCCTGAATATGGGCTTCAAACGCGTAAATATGAAATATTCTTGAAAATGGGCACCCAATGCGTTAATATGAAATAATCCTGAAAATGGGCATCAAACGCGTAAATATCAAATATTCCTGAAAATGGGCATAAAACCTGAAAATAATCCTGAAAATCGGCATAAAACGTGTAAATATCAAATATTCCTAAATATGGGCATCAAACGCGTAAATATGAAATATTCCTGAAAATGGGTATCAAACGTGTAAATATCAAATATTTCAGAAAATGGGCATCAAACGTGTAAAATATCAAATATTTCAGAAAATGGGCATCAAACGCGTCAATATAAAATATTCCCGAAAATGGGCATCAAACACGTAAATATCAAATATTCCTGAAACTGGGCATCAAACATGTCAATATCAAATATTTCCAAAAATAGGCATCAAACGTGTAAATATCAAATATTCCTGAAAATGGGCATCAAACGCATAAATATAAAATATTCCTGAAAATGGGCATCAAACGCATAAATATAAAATATTCCTGAATATGGGCTTCAAACGCATAAATATAAAACATTCCTGAATATGGGCTTCAAACGCGTAAATATGAAATATTCTTGAAAATGGGCACCCAATGCGTTAATATGAAATAATCCTGAAAATGGGCATCAAACGCGTAAATATCAAATATTCCTGAAAATAGGTATCAAACGCGTACAATATAAAATATTCCCGAAAATGGGCATCAAACGCATAAATATCAAATATTCCTGAATATGGGCATCAAACGCATAAATATCAAATATTCCTGAAAATGGGTATCAAACGTGTAAAATATCAAATATTCCTGAAAATGGGCATCAAACACGTCAATATGAAATATTCCCAAAAATGGGCATCAAACACGTAAATATCAAATATTCTTGAAAATGGGCATCAAACGTGTCGATATGAAATATTTCCCAAAATGGGTATCAAACGCATAAATATCAAATATTCCTAAAAATGGGCATCAAACGCGTAAATATGAAATATTCCTGAAAATGGGCATCAAATGCGTCAATATGAAATATTCCCGAAAAAATGGCATCAAGCGCGTAAATATAAAAAAATTTGAAAATGGGCATCAAACACGTAAACATGAAATATTCCTGAAAATGGTCATCAAATGCGCAATCATGAAATATTCCTGAAAATGGGCATCAAACGCATAAACATGAAATATTCCTGAAAATGGGAATCAAATGCGTAAACATGAAATATTCCTGAAAATGGGCATCAGACGCATAAAAATGAAATAAAAACAAGAGCAAGGGTTGTGGGACTTTGCGTGAGGACAGTCATTAGTAAATATTGGAGATAATATGCAATCTCACAAAATTGATTTATTACATAAATAATGAAAAGTAGATTGTAAATAGATAAAAATTGAGAATATCCACATATCGGAACTGAACATGAAGTATTTAAATTCATAAAAATACATACATAGTAATCAATCAATGAATACATAATCCATCAGTACACTATATAAATAAATAAATAAACAACATGTAAATCAGTCTTCAAATAGTTTATCTTCATATCTTATAGGCTCTACGCGTTTCGTGGTTCAACGTCCACTCATCAGGAGATAGTTTGAAATTCTGGGTCTGTTAATATAAATTAACATTGAGATATAGCATATATATAGAAAAAGTACAACCATTGCTCCAATGTAGATAAAAGCTACTTACTGAGGTAGCCCAAATAAAAGGAGAAGAAAAAAGTTCCAACAAACAAGGAGGTCATCAAAACCCAGCGAATGTCTCACCCGGGGCTGAGGCTGATAAGTTGGCCGAGGTCGGAGCGTGGGGAGGAGGAGATGGAGGAAAACCTGGAGATGACCCATAAGGTAGCAGAAAACATATCCCAGAAATCGGCAGTGGTAGGGAAAAATTTTTTTGTCATGACCAGAATGATCTGAAAAATTTTTGATATATATAATCATAATTACCAGTGTATTCATCATATTTCATAGTGATTGTGTAAAAAATAATAAATATAATCTAATAAAAGAAAAAATGAGAAATATATATCATAATGAATGTGATCATATATGTCCAAAGGGGAGATCATAAAGGTCTACCAAAATACCAAGGAAAGTCTACCAAAATACCAAGGAAAGCCACAGTGTATCAAAGTGAAGATGAGGTGAAACAAGGTTCCGATATCTGGATATTATCAATTTTTATCTATTTACAATGTACTTTTCATTATTTATGTAATAAATCAATTTTGTGGGATTGCATATTATCTCCAATATATACTAATGACTGTCCTCACTCAAAGTCAAACAACCCTTGCTCTTGTTTTTATGTATATTAGGGATGGAGGTCAGTTATTAGCTATACTTCAGATCATGTTCTCCTTTCTCTTTTTACTTGCATAAAAATGAAATATTCCTGAAAATGGGCATCAAAAGCGTAAACATTAAATATTCCTGAAAATAAGCATCAAAAGCGTAAACATGAAATATTCGTGAAAATGGGCATCAAACGCGTAAGCATGAAAAATTCCTGATAATGGGCTTCAAATATTTAAATATGAAATATTCCTGAAAATGGGCATCCAATGTGTGAATATGAAATATTCCTGAAAATGGGCATCAAACACTTAAATATGAAATATTCCTGAAAATGGGCATCAAAACTATAAACAAAAAATATTCCTGAAAATGAGCATCAAAAGCGTAAACATGAAATATTCCTTAAAATGGGCATCAAACGCATAAACATGAAATATTCCTGAAAATGGGAATCAGAAGCATAAAAATGAAATATTCCTGAAAATGGGTATCAAAAGCGTAAACATGAAATATTCCTGAAAATAAGCATCAAAAGCGTAAACATGAAATATTCCTGAAAATTGGCATCAGACGCATAAACATGAAATATTCCTGAAAATGTGCATCAAACGCATAAACATGAAATATTCCTGAAAATGAGCATCAAAAGCGCAAACATGAAATATTCCTGAAAATGGGGATCAGACGCATAAACATGAAATATTCCTGAAAATGAGCATCAAAAGCACAAATATGAAATATTCCTGAAAATGGGGATCAGACGCATAAACATGAAATATTCCTGAAAATGAACATCAAACGCGGAAACATGAAATAGTCCTAAAAATGAGCAAACGCGTAAATATGAAATATTCCTGAAAATGGGCATCAAACGCATAAATGTGGACTAATCCTTAAAATGGTAAAATGCGTAAATATGAAATATTCCTGAAAATGGGCATCAAAAGCGTAAACATTAAATATTCCTGAAAATGGGCATCAGACGCAAAAACATGAAATATTCCTGAAAATGAGCATCAAACGCGGAAACATGAAATAGTCCTAAAAATGAGCAAACGCGTAAACATGAAATATTCCTGAAAATGGGCATCAAATGCGTAAATATGAAATATTCCTGAAAATGGGCATCAAACGCATAAATACGAAATAATCCTTAAAATGGTCAAATGCGTAAATATGAAATATTCCTGAAAATTAGCATCAAAATTGCAAACATGAAATATTACTGAAAATGGGCATCAAACGTGGAAACATGATATATTCCTGGAAATGAGCATCAAACGCAAAAACATGAAATATTCCAGGAAATGGGCATCAAACGCATAAACATGAAATATTACTGAAAATGGACATCAAATGCATATACATGAAATATTCCTGAAAATGGTTATCAAACGCATACACATGAAATATTCCTGAAAATGGGCATCAAACTCATCAATATCAAATATGCCTGAAAATGGGCATCAAACGTGCAAATATGAAATATTCCTGAAAATGAGCATCAAACGCATACATGAAATGTTACTGAAAATGAACATCAAAAGCGTAAACATGAAATATTCCTGAAAATGGCCTTCAAATATGAAAATATGAAATATTCCTGAAAATGGGCATCCAATGTGTAAATATGAAATATTCCTGAACATGGGCATCAAACACCTAAATATGAAATATTCCTGAAAATTGGGCATCCAATGCGTAAATATGAAATATTCCTGAAAATGAGCATCAAAAGCGAAAACATTAAATATTCCTGAAAATGGGCATCAAGCGCATACACATGCAATATTCCTGAAAATGGGCATCAAACGCATAAACATTAAATATTCCTGAAAATGAGCATCAAAAGTGTAAATATGAAATATTCCTGAAAATGGGCATCAGACACAAACATTAAATATTCCTGAAAATGAGCATCAAACACATAAACATGAAATATTCCTGAAAATGAGCATCAAAAGCATAAACATGCAAAATTCCTGAAAATGGGCATCAAACACATAAATATGAAATATTCCTGAAAATGAGCATCAAACGCATATACATGAAATATTCCTGAAAATGAGCATCAAAACGTAAACATGAAATATTCCTAAAAATGGGCATCAGACCCGTCAATATGAATTTCTGAAAATGGGCATCAAACGTGTCAATATGAAATATTCCCCAAAATGGGCATCAAATGCATAAATATCAAATATTCCTGAAAATGGGCATCAAACGCGTAATTATGAAATATTCCTGAAAATGGGCATCAAAAGCATAAACATTAAATACTCCTGAAAATGGGAATCAGATGCAAAAAACATGAAATATTCCTGAAAATGAGCATCAAACGCGTAAACATGAAATAGTCCTGAAAATAAGCAAACGCGTAAACATGAAATATTCCTGGAAATGGGCATCAAATGCGTAAATATGAAATTTTCCTGAAAATGAGCATCAAATGCGTCAATATGAAATATTCCTGAAAATGGGCATCAAAAACTAAAATATGAAATATTCCTGAAAATTGGAATTCCAATGCATAATTATGAAATATTCCTGAAAATGGGAATCAAATGCGTAAACATGAAATATTCCTGAAAATGGGCATCAGACGCATAAAAATGAAATAAAAACAAGAGCAAGGGTTGTGGGACTTTGCGTGAGGACAGTCATTAGTAAATATTGGAGATAATTTGCAATCTCACAAAATTGATTTATTACATAAATAATGAAAAGTAGATTGTAAATAGATAAAAATTGAGAATATCCACATATCGGAACTGAACATGAAGTATTTAAATTCATAAAAATACATACATAGTAATCAATCAATGAATACATAATCCATCAGTACACTATATAAATAAATAAATAAACAACATGTAAATCAGTCTTCAAATAGTTTATCTTCATATCTTATAGGCTCTACGCGTTTCGTGGTTCAACGTCCACTCATCAGGAGATAGTTTGAAATTCTGGGTCTGTTAATATAAATTAACATTGAGATATAGCATATATATAGAAAAAGTATAACCATTGCTCCAATGTAGATAAAAGCTACTTACTGAGGTAGCCCAAATAAAAGGAGAAGAAAAAAGTTCCAACAAACAAGGAGGTCATCAAAACCCAGCGAATGTCTCACCCGGGGCTGAGGCTGATAAGTTGGCCGAGGTCGGAGCGTGGGGAGGAGGAGATGGAGGAAAACCTGGAGATGACCCATAAGGTAGCAGAAAACATATCCCAGAAATCGGCAGTGGTAGGGAAAATTTTTTTTGTCATGACCAGAATGATCTGAAAAATTTTTGATATATATAATCATAATTACCAGTGTATTCATCATATTTCATAGTGATTGTGTAAAAAATAATAAATATAATCTAATAAAAGAAAAAATGAGAAATATATATCATAATGAATGTGATCATATATGTCCAAAGGGGAGATCATAAAGGTCTACCAAAATACCAAGGAAAGTCTACCAAAATACCAAGGAAAGCCACAGTGTATCAAAGTGAAGATGAGGTGAAACAAGGTTCCGATATCTGGATATTATCAATTTTTATCTATTTACAATGTACTTTTCATTATTTATGTAATAAATCAATTTTGTGGGATTGCATATTATCTCCAATATATACTAATGACTGTCCTCACTCAAAGTCAAACAACCCTTGCTCTTGTTTTTATGTATATTAGGGATGGAGGTCAGTTATTAGCTATACTTCAGATCATGTTCTCCTTTCTCTTTTTACTTGCATAAAAATGAAATATTCCTGAAAATGGGCATCAAAAGCGTAAACATTAAATATTCCTGAAAATAAGCTTTAAAAGCGTAAACATGAAATATTCGTGAAAATGGGCATCAAACGCGTAAGCATGAAAAATTCCTGATAATGGGCTTCAAATATTTAAATATGAAATATTCCTGAAAATGGGCATCCAATGTGTGAATATGAAATATTCCTGAAAATGGGCATCAAACACTTAAATATGAAATATTCCTGAAAATGGGCATCAAAAGTATAAACAAAAAATATTCCTGAAAATGAGCATCAAAAGTGTAAACATGAAATATTCCTTAAAATGGGCATCAAACGCATAAACATGAAATATTCCTGAAAATGGGAATCAGAAGCATAAAAATGAAATATTCCTGAAAATGGGTATCAAAAGCGTAAACATGAAATATTCCTGAAAATAAGCATCAAAAGCGTAAACATGAAATATTCCTGAAAATTGGCATCAGACGCATAAACATGAAATATTCCTGAAAATGTGCATCAAACGCATAAACATGAAATATTCCTGAAAATGTGCATCAAACGCATAAACATGAAATATTCCTGAAAATGAGCATCAAAAGCGCAAACATGAAATATTCCTGAAAATGGGGATCAGACGCATAAACATGAAATATTCCTGAAAATGAGCATCAAAAGCGCAAATATGAAATATTCCTGAAAATGGGGATCAGACGCATAAACATGAAATATTCCTGAAAATGAGCATCAAACGCGGAAACATGAAATAGTCCTAAAAATGAGCAAACGCGTAAATATGAAATATTCCTGAAAATGGGCATCAAAAGCATAAATGTGGACTAATCCTTAAAATGGTAAAATGCGTAAATATGAAATATTCCTGAAAATGGGCATCAAAAGCGTAAACATTAAATATTCCTGAAAATGGGCATCAGACGCAAAAACATGAAATATTCCTGAAAATGAGCATCAAACGCGGAAACATGAAATAGTCCTAAAAATGAGCAAACGCGTAAACATGAAATATTCCTGAAAATGGGCATCAAATGCGTAAATATGAAATATTCCTGAAAATTAGCATCAAAATTGCAAACATGAAATATTACTGAAAATGGGCATCAAACGTGGAAACATGATATATTCCTGGAAATGAGCATCAAACGCAAAAACATGAAATATTCCAGGAAATGGGCATCAAACGCATAAACATGAAATATTACTGAAAATGGACATCAAATGCATATACATGAAATATTCCTGAAAATGGTTATCAAACGCATACACATGAAATATTCCTGAAAATGGGCATCAAACTCATCAATATCAAATATGCCTGAAAATGGGCATCAAACGTGCAAATATGAAATATTCCTGAAAATGAGCATCAAACGCATACATGAAATGTTACTGAAAATGAACATCAAAAGCGTAAACATGAAATATTCCTGAAAATGGCCTTCAAATATGAAAATATGAAATATTCCTGAAAATGGGCATCCAATGTGTAAATATGAAATATTCCTGAAAATGGGCATCAAACACCTAAATATGAAATATTCCTGAAAATTGGGCATCCAATGCGTAAATATGAAATATTCCTGAAAATGAGCATCAAAAGCGAAAACATTAAATATTCCTGAAAATGGGCATCAAGCGCATACACATGCAATATTCCTGAAAATGGGCATCAAACGCATAAACATTAAATATTCCTGAAAATGAGCATCAAAAGTGTAAATATGAAATATTCCTGAAAATGGGCATCAGACACAAACATTAAATATTCCTGAAAATGAGCATCAAACACATAAACATGAAATATTCCTGAAAATGAGCATCAAAAGCATAAACATGCAATATTCCTGAAAATGGGCATCAAACACATAAATATGAAATATTACTGAAAATGAGCATCAAACACATAAACATGAAATATTCCTGAAAATGAGCATCAAAAGCATAAACATGCAATATTCCTGAAAATGGGCATCAAACACATAAATATGAAATATTCCTGAAAATGAGCATCAAACGCCTATACATGAAATATTCATGAAAATGAGCATCAAAACGTAAACATGAAATATTCCTAAAAATGGGCATCAGACCCGTCAATATGAATTTCTGAAAATGGGCATCAAACGTGTCAATATGAAATATTCCCCAAAATGGGCATCAAATGCATAAATATCAAATATTCCTGAAAATGGGCATCAAACGCGTAATTATGAAATATTCCTGAAAATGGGCATCAAAAGCATAAACATTAAATACTCCTGAAAATGGGAATCAGATGCAAAAAACATGAAATATTCCTGAAAATGAGCATCAAACGCGTAAACATGAAATAGTCCTGAAAATAAGCAAACGCGTAAACATGAAATATTCCTGGAAATGGGCATCAAATGCGTAAATATGAAATTTTCCTGAAAATGAGCATCAAATGCGTCAATATGAAATATTCCTGAAAATTGGAATTCCAATGCATAATTATGAAATATTCCTGAAAATGGGCATCAAAAGCGTAAACATTAAATATTCCTGAAAATGGGAATCAGATGCAAAAAACATGAAATATTCCTTAAAATGAGCATCAAACGCGTAAACATGAAATAGTCCTGAAAATAAGCAAACGCGTAAACATGAAATATTCCTGGAAATGGGCATCAAATGCGTAAATATGAAATTTTCCTGAAAATGAGCATCAAATGCGTCAATATGAAATATTCCTGAAAATGGGCATCAAAAACTAAAATATGAAATATTCCTGAAAATTGGAATTCCAATGCATAATTATGAAATATTCCTGAAAATGGGAATCAAATGCGTAAACATGAAATATTCCTGAAAATGGGGATCAGACGCATAAACATGAAATATTCCTGAAAATGAGCATCAAAAGCGCAAATATGAAATATTCCTGAAAATGGGGATCAGACGCATAAACATGAAATATTCCTGAAAATGAGCATCAAACGCGGAAACATGAAATAGTCCTAAAAATGAGCAAACGCGTAAATATGAAATATTCCTGAAAATGGGCATCAAACGCATAAATGTGGACTAATCCTTAAAATGGTAAAATGCGTAAATATGAAATATTCCTGAAAATGGGCATCAAAAGCGTAAACATTAAATATTCCTGAAAATGGGCATCAGACGCAAAAACATGAAATATTCCTGAAAATGAGCATCAAACGCGGAAACATGAAATAGTCCTAAAAATGAGCAAACGCGTAAACATGAAATATTCCTGAAAATGGGCATCAAATGCGTAAATATGAAATATTCCTGAAAATGGGCATCAAACGCATAAATACGAAATAATCCTTAAAATGGTCAAATGCGTAAATATGAAATATTCCTGAAAATTAGCATCAAAATTGCAAACATGAAATATTACTGAAAATGGGCATCAAACGTGGAAACATGATATATTCCTGGAAATGAGCATCAAACGCAAAAACATGAAATATTCCAGGAAATGGGCATCAAACGCATAAACATGAAATATTACTGAAAATGGACATCAAATGCATATACATGAAATATTCCTGAAAATGGTTATCAAACGCATACACATGAAATATTCCTGAAAATGGGCATCAAACTCATCAATATCAAATATGCCTGAAAATGGGCATCAAACGTGCAAATATGAAATATTCCTGAAAATGAGCATCAAACGCATACATGAAATGTTACTGAAAATGAACATCAAAAGCGTAAACATGAAATATTCCTGAAAATGGCCTTCAAATATGAAAATATGAAATATTCCTGAAAATGGGCATCCAATGTGTAAATATGAAATATTCCTGAACATGGGCATCAAACACCTAAATATGAAATATTCCTGAAAATTGGGCATCCAATGCGTAAATATGAAATATTCCTGAAAATGAGCATCAAAAGCGAAAACATTAAATATTCCTGAAAATGGGCATCAAGCGCATACACATGCAATATTCCTGAAAATGGGCATCAAACGCATAAACATTAAATATTCCTGAAAATGAGCATCAAAAGTGTAAATATGAAATATTCCTGAAAATGGGCATCAGACACAAACATTAAATATTCCTGAAAATGAGCATCAAACACATAAACATGAAATATTCCTGAAAATGAGCATCAAAAGCATAAACATGCAATATTCCTGAAAATGGGCATCAAACACATAAATATGAAATATTCCTGAAAATGAGCATCAAACGCATATACATGAAATATTCCTGAAAATGAGCATCAAAACGTAAACATGAAATATTCCTAAAAATGGGCATCAGACCCGTCAATATGAATTTCTGAAAATGGGCATCAAACGTGTCAATATGAAATATTCCCCAAAATGGGCATCAAATGCATAAATATCAAATATTCCTGAAAATGGGCATCAAACGCGTAATTATGAAATATTCCTGAAAATGGGCATCAAAAGCGTAAACATTAAATATTCCTGAAAATGGGAATCAGATGCAAAAAACATGAAATATTCCTTAAAATGAGCATCAAACGCGTAAACATGAAATAGTCCTGAAAATAAGCAAACGCGTAAACATGAAATATTCCTGGAAATGGGCATCAAATGCGTAAATATGAAATTTTCCTGAAAATGAGCATCAAATGCGTCAATATGAAATATTCCTGAAAATGGGCATCAAAAACTAAAATATGAAATATTCCTGAAAATTGGAATTCCAATGCATAATTATGAAATATTCCTGAAAATGGGAATCAAATGCGTAAACATGAAATATTCCTGAAAATGGGCATCAGACGCATAAAAATGAAATAAAAACAAGAGCAAGGGTTGTGGGACTTTGCGTGAGGACAGTCATTAGTAAATATTGGAGATAATTTGCAATCTCACAAAATTGATTTATTACATAAATAATGAAAAGTAGATTGTAAATAGATAAAAATTGAGAATATCCACATATCGGAACTGAACATGAAGTATTTAAATTCATAAAAATACATACATAGTAATCAATCAATGAATACATAATCCATCAGTACACTATATAAATAAATAAATAAACAACATGTAAATCAGTCTTCAAATAGTTTATCTTCATATCTTATAGGCTCTACGCGTTTCGTGGTTCAACGTCCACTCATCAGGAGATAGTTTGAAATTCTGGGTCTGTTAATATAAATTAACATTGAGATATAGCATATATATAGAAAAAGTATAACCATTGCTCCAATGTAGATAAAAGCTACTTACTGAGGTAGCCCAAATAAAAGGAGAAGAAAAAAGTTCCAACAAACAAGGAGGTCATCAAAACCCAGCGAATGTCTCACCCGGGGCTGAGGCTGATAAGTTGGCCGAGGTCGGAGCGTGGGGAGGAGGAGATGGAGGAAAACCTGGAGATGACCCATAAGGTAGCAGAAAACATATCCCAGAAATCGGCAGTGGTAGGGAAATTTTTTTTTGTCATGACCAGAATGATCTGAAAAATTTTTGATATATATAATCATAATTACCAGTGTATTCATCATATTTCATAGTGATTGTGTAAAAAATAATAAATATAATCTAATAAAAGAAAAAATGAGAAATATATATCATAATGAATGTGATCATATATGTCCAAAGGGGAGATCATAAAGGTCTACCAAAATACCAAGGAAAGTCTACCAAAATACCAAGGAAAGCCACAGTGTATCAAAGTGAAGATGAGGTGAAACAAGGTTCCGATATCTGGATATTATCAATTTTTATCTATTTACAATGTACTTTTCATTATTTATGTAATAAATCAATTTTGTGGGATTGCATATTATCTCCAATATATACTAATGACTGTCCTCACTCAAAGTCAAACAACCCTTGCTCTTGTTTTTATGTATATTAGGGATGGAGGTCAGTTATTAGCTATACTTCAGATCATGTTCTCCTTTCTCTTTTTACTTGCATAAAAATGAAATATTCCTGAAAATGGGCATCAAAAGCGTAAACATTAAATATTCCTGAAAATAAGCATCAAAAGCGTAAACATGAAATATTCGTGAAAATGGGCATCAAACGCGTAAGCATGAAAAATTCCTGATAATGGGCTTCAAATATTTAAATATGAAATATTCCTGAAAATGGGCATCCAATGTGTGAATATGAAATATTCCTGAAAATGGGCATCAAACACTTAAATATGAAATATTCCTGAAAATGGGCATCAAAAGTATAAACAAAAAATATTCCTGAAAATGAGCATCAAAAGCGTAAACATGAAATATTCCTTAAAATGGGCATCAAACGCATAAACATGAAATATTCCTGAAAATGGGAATCAGAAGCATAAAAATGAAATATTCCTGAAAATGGGTATCAAAAGCGTAAACATGAAATATTCCTGAAAATAAGCATCAAAAGCGTAAACATGAAATATTCCTGAAAATTGGCATCAGACGCATAAACATGAAATATTCCTGAAAATGTGCATCAAACGCATAAACATGAAATATTCCTGAAAATGTGCATCAAACGCATAAACATGAAATATTCCTGAAAATGAGCATCAAAAGCGCAAACATGAAATATTCCTGAAAATGGGGATCAGACGCATAAACATGAAATATTCCTGAAAATGAGCATCAAAAGCGCAAATATGAAATATTCCTGAAAATGGGGATCAGACGCATAAACATGAAATATTCCTGAAAATGAGCATCAAACGCGGAAACATGAAATAGTCCTAAAAATGAGCAAACGCGTAAATATGAAATATTCCTGAAAATGGGCATCAAACGCATAAATGTGGACTAATCCTTAAAATGGTAAAATGCGTAAATATGAAATATTCCTGAAAATGGGCATCAAAAGCGTAAACATTAAATATTCCTGAAAATGGGCATCAGACGCAAAAACATGAAATATTCCTGAAAATGAGCATCAAACGCGGAAACATGAAATAGTCCTAAAAATGAGCAAACGCGTAAACATGAAATATTCCTGAAAATGGGCATCAAATGCGTAAATATGAAATATTCCTGAAAATGGGCATCAAACGCATAAATACGAAATAATCCTTAAAATGGTCAAATGCGTAAATATGAAATATTCCTGAAAATTAGCATCAAAATTGCAAACATGAAATATTACTGAAAATGGGCATCAAACGTGGAAACATGATATATTCCTGGAAATGAGCATCAAACGCAAAAACATGAAATATTCCAAGAAATGGGCATCAAACGCATAAACATGAAATATTACTGAAAATGGACATCAAATGCATATACATGAAATATTCCTGAAAATGGTTATCAAACGCATACACATGAAATATTCCTGAAAATGGGCATCAAACTCATCAATATCAAATATGCCTGAAAATGGGCATCAAACGTGCAAATATGAAATATTCCTGAAAATGAGCATCAAACGCATACATGAAATGTTACTGAAAATGAACATCAAAAGCGTAAACATGAAATATTCCTGAAAATGGCCTTCAAATATGAAAATATGAAATATTCCTGAAAATGGGCATCCAATGTGTAAATATGAAATATTCCTGAAAATGGGCATCAAACACCTAAATATGAAATATTCCTGAAAATTGGGCATCCAATGCGTAAATATGAAATATTCCTGAAAATGAGCATCAAAAGCGAAAACATTAAATATTCCTGAAAATGGGCATCAAGCGCATACACATGCAATATTCCTGAAAATGGGCATCAAACGCATAAACATTAAATATTCCTTAAAATGAGCATCAAAAGTGTAAATATGAAATATTCCTGAAAATGGGCATCAGACACAAACATTAAATATTCCTGAAAATGAGCATCAAACACATAAACATGAAATATTCCTGAAAATGAGCATCAAAAGCATAAACATGCAATATTCCTGAAAATGGGCATCAAACACATAAATATGAAATATTACTGAAAATGAGCATCAAACACATAAACATGAAATATTCCTGAAAATGAGCATCAAAAGCATAAACATGCAATATTCCTGAAAATGGGCATCAAACACATAAATATGAAATATTCCTGAAAATGAGCATCAAACGCCTATACCTGAAATATTCATGAAAATGAGCATCAAAACGTAAACATTAAATATTCCTAAAAATGGGCATCAGACCCGTCAATATGAATTTCTGAAAATGGGCATCAAACGTGTCAATATGAAATATTCCCCAAAATGGGCATCAAATGCATAAATATCAAATATTCCTGAAAATGGGCATCAAACGCGTAATTATGAAATATTCCTGAAAATGGGCATCAAAAGCATAAACATTAAATACTCCTGAAAATGGGAATCAGATGCAAAAAACATGAAATATTCCTGAAAATGAGCATCAAACGCGTAAACATGAAATAGTCCTGAAAATAAGCAAACGCGTAAACATGAAATATTCCTGGAAATGGGCATCAAATGCGTAAATATGAAATTTTCCTGAAAATGAGCATCAAATGCGTCAATATGAAATATTCCTGAAAATTGGAATTCCAATGCATAATTATGAAATATTCCTGAAAATGGGCATCAAAAGCGTAAACATTAAATATTCCTGAAAATGGGAATCAGATGCAAAAAACATGAAATATTCCTTAAAATGAGCATCAAACGCGTAAACATGAAATAGTCCTGAAAATAAGCAAACGCGTAAACATGAAATATTCCTGGAAATGGGCATCAAATGCGTAAATATGAAATTTTCCTGAAAATGAGCATCAAATGCGTCAATATGAAATATTCCTGAAAATGGGCATCAAAAACTAAAATATGAAATATTCCTGAAAATTGGAATTCCAATGCATAATTATGAAATATTCCTGAAAATGGGAATCAAATGCGTAAACATGAAATATTCCTGAAAATGGGCATCAGACGCATAAAAATGAAATAAAAACAAGAGCAAGGGTTGTGGGACTTTGCGTGAGGACAGTCATTAGTAAATATTGGAGATAATATGCAATCTCACAAAATTGATTTATTACATAAATAATGAAAAGTAGATTGTAAATAGATAAAAATTGAGAATATCCACATATCGGAACTGAACATGAAGTATTTAAATTCATAAAAATACATACATAGTAATCAATCAATGAATACATAATCCATCAGTACACTATATAAATAAATAAACAACATGTAAATCAGTCTTCAAATAGTTTATCTTCATATCTTATAGGCTCTACGCGTTTCGTGGTTCAACGTCCACTCATCAGGAGATAGTTTGAAATTCTGGGTCTGTTAACCACTTAAGGACCGAGCCTATTTTTGACACATTTTGTTCACAAGTTAAAATCAGTATTTTTTCCTAGAAAACAACTTAGAACCCCCAAACATTATATATATTATTTTAGAAAAGACTCTGGAGAATAAAATGTCGGTCATTGCAATCATTTTTGTCACGCGGTATTTGCGCAGCGGTCTATAAAGCGCCATTTTTTTGGAAAAATTTTGAAAAATCACATTTCACTGCTTTTAAAAAATACTAAACAGTAAAGTTAGCCCATTTTTTTTGTATATTGTGAAAGAACATGTCACGCCGAGTAAATAGATACCCAACATGTTACGGTTTAAAATTGCGCCCCCCCGTGGGATGTCGACAAACTACGGTCAATAGAGATCTCAATCTGCGACGCTTTAAATTTATTTAACGGTTACCAGTTTAGAGGTAGAGTGTAGCTCTTTTTTTTAAATTATTGCTCACACTCTGGCGATCGCGGCGATACCTCACATGTGTGGTTTGAACAGCGATTTCATTTGCGGCTCGACTTGCGTATACGTTTTTTTTTGTGCGCGAGCTAACGGTGACGGGGGCGGCTAAATTTTTTTTTTTTTTTCCCATTTATTTTATTTATTTTTTTAACTTTATTACAGTTTAAAAAAAAAAAAAAAATCTGATCACTTTTATTGCTGTCACAAGCAATGTAAACATCCCTTGTGACAGCAATATGTCGTGACAGGTACACTTTATGGAGGGATCGAGGGTCTAAAAGACCCTAGACCCCTCCACTACACTTCCCTGTATGCAAAATGCCAAAAACGGCGTTTTTGCATACAGCCGATTTTCAAATTTGCCGCCTTTTGCGGCACAGTAACCCGGAAGTGACGTCATGGACGCCGCCTCCGGGTTACGTCAACGGAGCCCCGATCGATGCTGTTTCCGGCATTCATCGGGACTCCATCCAGCCGGCGGACGCGCCGGCTGGGTGCTCGGGGCTCCCGGTGGGACGGGAGCCCCGAGCAAAGCCACGGAAGGCGGCGGGAGGGGGGGGACGTCCCCTCCCGCCCCCCCGGGTACCGATCGAGCGGCTCCCGAGCCGCATCGGTCAGTACCGACGGAAAGCCAACCGTCGGCTTCAAACCACGGTACCGGAATGATGCCTCTAGCTAGAGGCATCATCCCGGTACACTACCGCAAAGTTTACTGACGTAGACCTACGTTAGTATGCGGTAAGTGGTTAATATAAATTAACATTGAGATATAGCATATATATAGAAAAAGTATAACCATTGCTCCAATGTAGATAAAAGCTACTTACTGAGGTAGCCCAAATAAAAGGAGAAGAAAAAAGTTCCAACAAACAAGGAGGTCATCAAAACCCAGCGAATGTCTCACCCGGGGCTGAGGCTGATAAGTTGGCCGAGGTCGGAGCGTGGGGAGGAGGAGATGGAGGAAAACCTGGAGATGACCCATAAGGTAGCAGAAAACATATCCCAGAAATCGGCAGTGGTAGGGAAAATTTTTTTTGTCATGACCAGAATGATCTGAAAAATTTTTGATATATATAATCATAATTACCAGTGTATTCATCATATTTCATAGTGATTGTGTAAAAAATAATAAATATATATTTCTCATTTTTTCTTTTATTAGATTATATCATAATGAATGTGATCATATATGTCCAAAGGGGAGATCATAAAGGTCTACCAAAATACCAAGGAAAGTCTACCAAAATACCAAGGAAAGCCACAGTGTATCAAAGTGAAGATGAGGTGAAACAAGGTTCCGATATCTGGATATTATCAATTTTTATCTATTTACAATGTACTTTTCATTATTTATGTAATAAATCAATTTTGTGGGATTGCATATTATCTCCAATATATACTAATGACTGTCCTCACTCAAAGTCAAACAACCCTTGCTCTTGTTTTTATGTATATTAGGGATGGAGGTCAGTTATTAGCTATACTTCAGATCATGTTCTCCTTTCTCTTTTTACTTGCATAAAAATGAAATATTCCTGAAAATGGGCATCAAAAGCGTAAACATTAAATATTCCTGAAAATAAGCATCAAAAGCGTAAACATGAAATATTCGTGAAAATGGGCATCAAACGCGTAAGCATGAAAATTCCTGATAATGGGCTTCAAATATTTAAATATGAAATATTCCTGAAAATGGGCATCCAATGTGTGAATATGAAATATTCCTGAAAATGGGCATCAAACACTTAAATATGAAATATTCCTGAAAATGGGCATCAAAAGTATAAACAAAAAATATTCCTGAAAATGAGCATCAAAAGCGTAAACATGAAATATTCCTTAAAATGGGCATCAAACGCATAAACATGAAATATTCCTGAAAATGGGAATCAGAAGCATAAAAATGAAATATTCCTGAAAATGGGTATCAAAAGCGTAAACATGAAATATTCCTGAAAATAAGCATCAAAAGCGTAAACATGAAATATTCCTGAAAATTGGCATCAGACGCATAAACATGAAATATTCCTGAAAATTGGCATCAGACGCATAAACATGAAATATTCCTGAAAATGTGCATCAAACGCATAAACATGAAATATTCCTGAAAATGTGCATCAAACGCATAAACATGAAATATTCCTGAAAATGAGCATCAAAAGCGCAAACATGAAATATTCCTGAAAATGGGGATCAGACGCATAAACATGAAATATTCCTGAAAATGAGCATCAAAAGCGCAAATATGAAATATTCCTGAAAATGGGGATCAGACGCATAAACATGAAATATTCCTGAAAATGAGCATCAAACGCGGAAACATGAAATAGTCCTAAAAATGAGCAAAACGCGTAAATATGAAATATTCCTGAAAATGGGCATCAAACGCATAAATGTGGACTAATCCTTAAAATGGTAAAATGCGTAAATATGAAATATTCCTGAAAATGGGCATCAAAAGCGTAAACATTAAATATTCCTGAAAATGGGCATCAGACGCAAAAACATGAAATATTCCTGAAAATGAGCATCAAACGCGGAAACATGAAATAGTCCTAAAAATGAGCAAACGCGTAAACATGAAATATTCCTGAAAATGGGCATCAAATGCGTAAATATGAAATATTCCTGAAAATGGGCATCAAACGCATAAATACGAAATAATCCTTAAAATGGTCAAATGCGTAAATATGAAATATTCCTGAAAATTAGCATCAAAATTGCAAACATGAAATATTACTGAAAATGGGCATCAAACGTGGAAACATGATATATTCCTGGAAATGAGCATCAAACGCAAAAACATGAAATATTCCAGGAAATGGGCATCAAACGCATAAACATGAAATATTACTGAAAATGGACATCAAATGCATATACATGAAATATTCCTGAAAATGGTTATCAAACGCATACACATGAAATATTCCTGAAAATGGGCATCAAACTCATCAATATCAAATATGCCTGAAAATGGGCATCAAACGTGCAAATATGAAATATTCCTGAAAATGAGCATCAAACGCATACATGAAATGTTACTGAAAATGAACATCAAAAGCGTAAACATGAAATATTCCTGAAAATGGCCTTCAAATATGAAAATATGAAATATTCCTGAAAATGGGCATCCAATGTGTAAATATGAAATATTCCTGAAAATGGGCATCAAACACCTAAATATGAAATATTCCTGAAAATTGGGCATCCAATGCGTAAATATGAAATATTCCTGAAAATGAGCATCAAAAACGAAAACATTAAATATTCCTGAAAATGGGCATCAAGCGCATACACATGCAATATTCCTGAAAATGGGCATCAAACGCATAAACATTAAATATTCCTGAAAATGAGCATCAAAAGTGTAAATATGAAATATTCCTGAAAATGGGCATCAGACACAAACATTAAATATTCCTGAAAATGAGCATCAAACACATAAACATGAAATATTCCTGAAAATGAGCATCAAAAGCATAAACATGCAATATTCCTGAAAATGGGCATCAAACACATAAATATGAAATATTCCTGAAAATGAGCATCAAACGCATATACATGAAATATTCCTGAAAATGAGCATCAAAACGTAAACATGAAATATTCCTAAAAATGGGCATCAGACCCGTCAATATGAATTTCTGAAAATGGGCATCAAACGTGTCAATATGAAATATTCCCCAAAATGGGCATCAAATGCATAAATATCAAATATTCCTGAAAATGGGCATCAAACGCGTAATTATGAAATATTCCTGAAAATGGGCATCAAAAGCATAAACATTAAATACTCCTGAAAATGGGAATCAGATGCAAAAAACATGAAATATTCCTGAAAATGAGCATCAAACGCGTAAACATGAAATAGTCCTGAAAATAAGCAAACGCGTAAACATGAAATATTCCTGGAAATGGGCATCAAATGCGTAAATATTAAATTTTCCTGAAAATGAGCATCAAATGCGTCAATATGAAATATTCCTGAAAATGGGCATCAAAAACTAAAATATGAAATATTCCTGAAAATTGGAATTCCAATGCATAATTATGAAATATTCCTGAAAATGGGAATCAAATGCGTAAACATGAAATATTCCTGAAAATGGGCATCAGACGCATAAAAATGAAATAAAAACAAGAGCAAGGGTTGTAGGACTTTGCGTGAGGACAGTCATTAGTAAATATTGGAGATACTATGCAATCTCACAAAATTGATTTATTACATAAATAATGAAAAGTAGATTGTAAATAGATAAAAATTGAGAATATCCACATATCGGAACTGAACATGAAGTATTTAAATTCATAAAAATACATACATAGTAATCAATCAATGAATACATAATCCATCAGTACACTATATAAATAAATAAATAAACAACATGTAAATCAGTCTTCAAATAGTTTATCTTCATATCTTATAGGCTCTACGCGTTTCGTGGTTCAACGTCCACTCATCAGGAGATAGTTTGAAATTCTGGGTCTGTTAATATAAATTAACATTGAGATATAGCATATATATAGAAAAAGTATAACCATTGCTCCAATGTAGATAAAAGCTACTTACTGAGGTAGCCCAAATAAAAGGAGAAGAAAAAAGTTCCAACAAACAAGGAGGTCATCAAAACCCAGCGAATGTCTCACCCGGGGCTGAGGCTGATAAGTTGGCCGAGGTCGGAGCGTGGGGAGGAGGAGATGGAGGAAAACCTGGAGATGACCCATAAGGTAGCAGAAAACATATCCCAGAAATCGGCAGTGGTAGGGAAAAAATTTTTTGTCATGACCAGAATGATCTGAAAAATTTTTGATATATATAATCATAATTACCAGTGTATTCATCATATTTCATAGTGATTGTGTAAAAAATAATAAATATAATCTAATAAAAGAAAAAATGAGAAATATATATCATAATGAATGTGATCATATATGTCCAAAGGGGAGATCATAAAGGTCTACCAAAATACCAAGGAAAGTCTACCAAAATACCAAGGAAAGCCACAGTGTATCAAAGTGAAGATGAGGTGAAACAAGGTTCCGATATCTGGATATTATCAATTTTTATCTATTTACAATGTACTTTTCATTATTTATGTAATAAATCAGTTTTGTGGGATTGCATATTATCTCCAATATATACTAATGACTGTCCTCACTCAAAGTCAAACAACCCTTGCTCTTGTTTTTATGTATATTAGGGATGGAGGTCAGTTATTAGCTATACTTCAGATCATGTTCTCCTTTCTCTTTTTACTTGCATAAAAATGAAATATTCCTGAAAATGGGCATCAAAAGCGTAAACATTAAATATTCCTGAAAATAAGCATCAAAAGCGTAAACATGAAATATTCGTGAAAATGGGCATCAAACGCGTAAGCATGAAAAATTCCTGATAATGGGCTTCAAATATTTAAATATGAAATATTCCTGAAAATGGGCATCCAATGTGTGAATATGAAATATTCCTGAAAATGGGCATCAAACACTTAAATATGAAATATTCCTGAAAATGGGCATCAAAAGTATAAACAAAAAATATTCCTGAAAATGAGCATCAAAAGCGTAAACATGAAATATTCCTTAAAATGGGCATCAAACGCATAAACATGAAATATTCCTGAAAATGGGAATCAGAAGCATAAAAATGAAATATTCCTGAAAATGGGTATCAAAAGCGTAAACATGAAATATTCCTGAAAATAGGCATCAAAAGCGTAAACATGAAATATTCCTGAAAATTGGCATCAGACGCATAAACATGAAATATTCCTGAAAATGTGCATCAAACGCATAAACATGAAATATTCCTGAAAATGTGCATCAAACGCATAAACATGAAATATTCCTGAAAATGAGCATCAAAAGCGCAAACATGAAATATTCCTGAAAATGGGGATCAGACGCATAAACATGAAATATTCCTGAAAATGAGCATCAAAAGCGCAAATATGAAATATTCCTGAAAATGGGGATCAGACGCATAAACATGAAATATTCCTGAAAATGAGCATCAAACGCGGAAACATGAAATAGTCCTAAAAATGAGCAAACGCGTAAATATGAAATATTCCTGAAAATGGGCATCAAACGCATAAATGTGGACTAATCCTTAAAATGGTAAAATGCGTAAATATGAAATATTCCTGAAAATGGGCATCAAAAGCGTAAACATTAAATATTCCTGAAAATGGGCATCAGACGCAAAAACATGAAATATTCCTGAAAATGAGCATCAAACGCGGAAACATGAAATAGTCCTAAAAATGAGCAAACGCGTAAACATGAAATATTCCTGAAAATGGGCATCAAATGCGTAAATATGAAATATTCCTGAAAATGGGCATCAAACGCATAAATACGAAATAATCCTTAAAATGGTCAAATGCGTAAATATGAAATATTCCTGAAAATTAGCATCAAAATTGCAAACATGAAATATTACTGAAAATGGGCATCAAACGTGGAAACATGATATATTCCTGGAAATGAGCATCAAACGCAAAAACATGAAATATTCCAGGAAATGGGCATCAAACGCATAAACATGAAATATTACTGAAAATGGACATCAAATGCATATACATGAAATATTCCTGAAAATGGTTATCAAACGCATACACATGAAATATTCCTGAAAATGGGCATCAAACTCATCAATATCAAATATGCCTGAAAATGGGCATCAAACGTGCAAATATGAAATATTCCTGAAAATGAGCATCAAACGCATACATGAAATGTTACTGAAAATGAACATCAAAAGCGTAAACATGAAATATTCCTGAAAATGGCCTTCAAATATGAAAATATGAAATATTCCTGAAAATGGGCATCCAATGTGTAAATATGAAATATTCCTGAAAATGGGCATCAAACACCTAAATATGAAATATTCCTGAAAATTGGGCATCCAATGCGTAAATATGAAATATTCCTGAAAATGAGCATCAAAAACGAAAACATTAAATATTCCTGAAAATGGGCATCAAGCGCATACACATGCAATATTCCTGAAAATGGGCATCAAACGCATAAACATTAAATATTCCTGAAAATGAGCATCAAAAGTGTAAATATGAAATATTCCTGAAAATGGGCATCAGACACAAACATTAAATATTCCTGAAAATGAGCATCAAACACATAAACATGAAATATTCCTGAAAATGAGCATCAAAAGCATAAACATGCAATATTCCTGAAAATGGGCATCAAACACATAAATATGAAATATTCCTGAAAATGAGCATCAAACGCATATACATGAAATATTCCTGAAAATGAGCATCAAAACGTAAACATGAAATATTCCTAAAAATGGGCATCAGACCCGTCAATATGAATTTCTGAAAATGGGCATCAAACGTGTCAATATGAAATATTCCCCAAAATGGGCATCAAATGCATAAATATCAAATATTCCTGAAAATGGGCATCAAACGCGTAATTATGAAATATTCCTGAAAATGGGCATCAAAAGCATAAACATTAAATACTCCTGAAAATGGGAATCAGATGCAAAAAACATGAAATATTCCTGAAAATGAGCATCAAACGCGTAAACATGAAATAGTCCTGAAAATAAGCAAACGCGTAAACATGAAATATTCCTGGAAATGGGCATCAAATGCGTAAATATTAAATTTTCCTGAAAATGAGCATCAAATGCGTCAATATGAAATATTCCTGAAAATGGGCATCAAAAACTAAAATATGAAATATTCCTGAAAATTGGAATTCCAATGCATAATTATGAAATATTCCTGAAAATGGGAATCAAATGCGTAAACATGAAATATTCCTGAAAATGGGCATCAGACGCATAAAAATGAAATAAAAACAAGAGCAAGGGTTGTGGGACTTTGCGTGAGGACAGTCATTAGTAAATATTGGAGATACTATGCAATCTCACAAAATTGATTTATTACATAAATAATGAAAAGTAGATTGTAAATAGATAAAAATTGAGAATATCCACATATCGGAACTGAACATGAAGTATTTAAATTCATAAAAATACATACATAGTAATCAATCAATGAATACATAATCCATCAGTACACTATATAAATAAATAAATAAACAACATGTAAATCAGTCTTCAAATAGTTTATCTTCATATCTTATAGGCTCTACGCGTTTCGTGGTTCAACGTCCACTCATCAGGAGATAGTTTGAAATTCTGGGTCTGTTAATATAAATTAACATTGAGATATAGCATATATATAGAAAAAGTATAACCATTGCTCCAATGTAGATAAAAGCTACTTACTGAGGTAGCCCAAATAAAAGGAGAAGAAAAAAGTTCCAACAAACAAGGAGGTCATCAAAACCCAGCGAATGTCTCACCCGGGGCTGAGGCTGATAAGTTGGCCGAGGTCGGAGCGTGGGGAGGAGGAGATGGAGGAAAACCTGGAGATGACCCATAAGGTAGCAGAAAACATATCCCAGAAATCGGCAGTGGTAGGGAAAAATTTTTTTGTCATGACCAGAATGATCTGAAAAATTTTTGATATATATAATCATAATTACCAGTGTATTCATCATATTTCATAGTGATTGTGTAAAAAATAATAAATATAATCTAATAAAAGAAAAAATGAGAAATATATATCATAATGAATGTGATCATATATGTCCAAAGGGGAGATCATAAAGGTCTACCAAAATACCAAGGAAAGTCTACCAAAATACCAAGGAAAGCCACAGTGTATCAAAGTGAAGATGAGGTGAAACAAGGTTCCGATATCTGGATATTATCAATTTTTATCTATTTACAATGTACTTTTCATTATTTATGTAATAAATCAGTTTTGTGGGATTGCATATTATCTCCAATATATACTAATGACTGTCCTCACTCAAAGTCAAACAACCCTTGCTCTTGTTTTTATGTATATTAGGGATGGAGGTCAGTTATTAGCTATACTTCAGATCATGTTCTCCTTTCTCTTTTTACTTGCATAAAAATGAAATATTCCTGAAAATGGGCATCAAAAGCGTAAACATTAAATATTCCTGAAAATAAGCATCAAAAGCGTAAACATGAAATATTCGTGAAAATGGGCATCAAACGCGTAAGCATGAAAAATTCCTGATAATGGGCTTCAAATATTTAAATATGAAATATTCCTGAAAATGGGCATCCAATGTGTGAATATGAAATATTCCTGAAAATGGGCATCAAACACTTAAATATGAAATATTCCTGAAAATGGGCATCAAAAGTATAAACAAAAAATATTCCTGAAAATGAGCATCAAAAGCGTAAACATGAAATATTCCTTAAAATGGGCATCAAACGCATAAACATGAAATATTCCTGAAAATGGGAATCAGAAGCATAAAAATGAAATATTCCTGAAAATGGGTATCAAAAGCGTAAACATGAAATATTCCTGAAAATAGGCATCAAAAGCGTAAACATGAAATATTCCTGAAAATTGGCATCAGACGCATAAACATGAAATATTCCTGAAAATGTGCATCAAACGCATAAACATGAAATATTCCTGAAAATGTGCATCAAACGCATAAACATGAAATATTCCTGAAAATGAGCATCAAAAGCGCAAACATGAAATATTCCTGAAAATGGGGATCAGACGCATAAACATGAAATATTCCTGAAAATGAGCATCAAAAGCGCAAATATGAAATATTCCTGAAAATGGGGATCAGACGCATAAACATGAAATATTCCTGAAAATGAGCATCAAACGCGGAAACATGAAATAGTCCTAAAAATGAGCAAACGCGTAAATATGAAATATTCCTGAAAATGGGCATCAAACGCATAAATGTGGACTAATCCTTAAAATGGTAAAATGCGTAAATATGAAATATTCCTGAAAATGGGCATCAAAAGCGTAAACATTAAATATTCCTGAAAATGGGCATCAGACGCAAAAACATGAAATATTCCTGAAAATGAGCATCAAACGCGGAAACATGAAATAGTCCTAAAAATGAGCAAACGCGTAAACATGAAATATTCCTGAAAATGGGCATCAAATGCGTAAATATGAAATATTCCTGAAAATGGGCATCAAACGCATAAATACGAAATAATCCTTAAAATGGTCAAATGCGTAAATATGAAATATTCCTGAAAATTAGCATCAAAATTGCAAACATGAAATATTACTGAAAATGGGCATCAAACGTGGAAACATGATATATTCCTGGAAATGAGCATCAAACGCAAAAACATGAAATATTCCAGGAAATGGGCATCAAACGCATAAACATGAAATATTACTGAAAATGGACATCAAATGCATATACATGAAATATTCCTGAAAATGGTTATCAAACGCATACACATGAAATATTCCTTAAAATGGGCATCAAACTCATCAATATCAAATATGCCTGAAAATGGGCATCAAACGTGCAAATATGAAATATTCCTGAAAATGAGCATCAAACGCATACATGAAATGTTACTGAAAATGAACATCAAAAGCGTAAACATGAAATATTCCTGAAAATGGCCTTCAAATATGAAAATATGAAATATTCCTTAAAATGGGCATCCAATGTGTAAATATGAAATATTCCTGAAAATGGGCATCAAACACCTAAATATGAAATATTCCTGAAAATTGGGCATCCAATGCGTAAATATGAAATATTCCTGAAAATGAGCATCAAAAGCGAAAACATTAAATATTCCTGAAAATGGGCATCAAGCGCATACACATGCAATATTCCTGAAAATGGGCATCAAACGCATAAACATTAAATATTCCTGAAAATGAGCATCAAAAGTGTAAATATGAAATATTCCTGAAAATGGGCATCAGACACAAACATTAAATATTCCTGAAAATGAGCATCAAACACATAAACATGAAATATTCCTGAAAATGAGCATCAAAAGCATAAACATGCAATATTCCTGAAAATGGGCATCAAACACATAAATATGAAATATTCCTGAAAATGAGCATCAAACGCATATACATGAAATATTCCTGAAAATGAGCATCAAAACGTAAACATGAAATATTCCTAAAAATGGGCATCAGACCCGTCAATATGAATTTCTGAAAATATGCATCAAACGTGTCAATATGAAATATTCCCCAAAATGGGCATCAAATGCATAAATATCAAATATTCCTGGAAATGGGCATCAAATGCGTAAATATTAAATTTTCCTGAAAATGAGAATCAAATGCATCAATATGAAATATTCCTGAAAATGGGCATCAAAAACTAAAATATGAAATATTCCTGAAAATTGGAATTCCAATGCATAATTATGAAATATTCCTGAAAATGGGAATCAAATGCGTAAACATGAAATATTCCTGAAAATGGGCATCAGACGCATAAAAATGAAATAAAAACAAGAGCAAGGGTTGTGGGACTTTGCGTGAGGACAGTCATTAGTAAATATTGGAGATAATATGCAATCTCACAAAATTGATTTATTACATAAATAATGAAAAGTAGATTGTAAATAGATAAAAATTGAGAATATCCACATATCGGAACTGAACATGAAGTATTTAAATTCATAAAAATACATACATAGTAATCAATCAATGAATACATAATCCATCAGTACAATATATAAATAAATAAACAACATGTAAATCAGTCTTCAAATAGTTTATCTTCATATCTTATAGGCTCTACGCGTTTCGTGGTTCAACGTCCACTCATCAGGAGATAGTTTGAAATTCTGGGTCTGTTAATATAAATTAACATTGAGATATAGCATATATATAGAAAAAGTATAACCATTGCTCCAATGTAGATAAAAGCTACTTACTGAGGTAGCCCAAATAAAAGGAGAAGAAAAAAGTTCCAACAAACAAGGAGGTCATCAAAACCCAGCGAATGTCTCACCCGGGGCTGAGGCTGATAAGTTGGCCGAGGTCGGAGCGTGGGGAGGAGGAGATGGAGGAAAACCTGGAGATGACCCATAAGGTAGCAGAAAACATATCCCAGAAATCGGCAGTGGTAGGGAAAATTTTTTTTGTCATGACCAGAATGATCTGAAAAATTTTTGATATATATAATCATAATTACCAGTGTATTCATCATATTTCATAGTGATTGTGTAAAAAATAATAAATATAATCTAATAAAAGAAAAAATGAGAAATATATATCATAATGAATGTGATCATATATGTCCAAAGGGGAGATCATAAAGGTCTACCAAAATACCAAGGAAAGTCTACCAAAATACCAAGGAAAGCCACAGTGTATCAAAGTGAAGATGAGGTGAAACAAGGTTCCGATATCTGGATATTATCAATTTTTATCTATTTACAATGTACTTTTCATTATTTATGTAATAAATCAATTTTGTGGGATTGCATATTATCTCCAATATATACTAATGACTGTCCTCACTCAAAGTCAAACAACCCTTGCTCTTGTTTTTATGTATATTAGGGATGGAGGTCAGTTATTAGCTATACTTCAGATCATGTTCTCCTTTCTCTTTTTACTTGCATAAAAATGAAATATTCCTGAAAATGGGCATCAAAAGCGTAAACATTAAATATTCCTGAAAATAAGCATCAAAAGCGTAAACATGAAATATTCGTGAAAATGGGCATCAAACGCGTAAGCATGAAAAATTCCTGATAATGGGCTTCAAATATTTAAATATGAAATATTCTTGAAAATGGGCATCCAATGTGTGAATATGAAATATTCCTAAAAAAAATGGGCATCAAACACTTAAATATGAAATATTCCTGAAAATGGGCATCAAAAGTATAAACAAAAAATATTCCTGAAAATGAGCATCAAAAGCGTAAACATGAAATATTCCTTAAAATGAGCATCAAACGCATAAACATGAAATATTCCTGAAAATGGGAATCAGAAGCATAAAAATGAAATATTCCTGAAAATGGGTATCAAAAGCGTAAACATGAAATATTCCTGAAAATAAGCATCAAAAGCGTAAACATGAAATATTCCTGAAAATTGGCATCAGACGCATAAACATGAAATATTCCTGAAAATGTGCATCAAACGAATAAACATGAAATATTCCTGAAAATGTGCATCAAACGCATAAACATGAAATATTCCTGAAAATGAGCATCAAAAGCGCAAACATGAAATATTCCTGAAAATGGGGATCAGACGCATAAACATGAAATATTCCTGAAAATGAGCATCAAAAGCGCAAATATGAAATATTCCTGAAAATGGGGATCAGACGCATAAACATGAAATATTCCTGAAAATGAGCATCAAACGCGGAAACATGAAATAGTCCTAAAAATGAGCAAACGCGTAAACATGAAATATTCCTGAAAATGGGCATCAAATGCGTAAATATGAAATATTCCTGAAAATGGGCATCAAACGCATAAATACGAAATAATCCTTAAAATGGTCAAATGCGTAAATATGAAATATTCCTGAAAATTAGCATCAAAATTGCAAACATGAAATATTACTGAAAATGGGCATCAAACGTGGAAACATGATATATTCCTGGAAATGAGCATCAAACGCAAAAACATGAAATATTCCAGGAAATGGGCATCAAACGCATAAACATGAAATATTACTGAAAATGGACATCAAATGCATATACATGAAATATTCCTGAAAATGGTTATCAAACGCATACACATGAAATATTCCTGAAAATGGGCATCAAACTCATCAATATCAAATATGCCTGAAAATGGGCATCAAACGTGCAAATATGAAATATTCCTGAAAATGAGCATCAAACGCATACATGAAATGTTACTGAAAATGAACATCAAAAGCGTAAACATGAAATATTCCTGAAAATGGCCTTCAAATATGAAAATATGAAATATTCCTGAAAATGGGCATCCAATGTGTAAATATGAAATATTCCTGAAAATGGGCATCAAACACCTAAATATGAAATATTCCTGAAAATTGGGCATCCAATGCGTAAATATGAAATATTCCTGAAAATGAGCATCAAAAGCGAAAACATTAAATATTCCTGAAAATGGGCATCAAGCGCATACACATGCAATATTCCTGAAAATGGGCATCAAACGCATAAACATTAAATATTCCTGAAAATGAGCATCAAAAGTGTAAATATGAAATATTCCTGAAAATGGGCATCAGACACAAACATTAAATATTCCTGAAAATGAGCATCAAACACATAAACATGAAATATTCCTGAAAATGAGCATCAAAAGCATAAACATGCAATATTCCTGAAAATGGGCATCAAACACATAAATATGAAATATTCCTGAAAATGAGCATCAAACGCATATACATGAAATATTCCTGAAAATGAGCATCAAAACGTAAACATGAAATATTCCTAAAAATGGGCATCAGACCCGTCAATATGAATTTCTGAAAATGGGCATCAAACGTGTCAATATGAAATATTCCCCAAAATGGGCATCAAATGCATAAATATCAAATATTCCTGAAAATGGGCATCAAACGCGTAATTATGAAATATTCCTGAAAATGGGCATCAAAAGCATAAACATTAAATACTCCTGAAAATGGGAATCAGATGCAAAAAACATGAAATATTCCTGAAAATGAGCATCAAACGCGTAAACATGAAATAGTCCTGAAAATAAGCAAACGCGTAAACATGAAATATTCCTGGAAATGGGCATCAAATGCGTAAATATGAAATTTTCCTGAAAATGAGCATCAAATGCGTCAATATGAAATATTCCTAAAAATTGGAATTCCAATGCATAATTATGAAATATTCCTGAAAATGGGCATCAAAAGCGTAAACATTAAATATTCCTGAAAATGGGAATCAGATGCAAAAAACATGAAATATTCCTTAAAATGAGCATCAAACGCGTAAACATGAAATAGTCCTGAAAATAAGCAAACGCGTAAACATGAAATATTCCTGGAAATGGGCATCAAATGCGTAAATATGAAATTTTCCTGAAAATGAGCATCAAATGCGTCAATATGAAATATTCCTAAAAATTGGAATTCCAATGCATAATTATGAAATATTCCTGAAAATGGGCATCAAAAGCGTAAACATTAAATATTCCTGAAAATTGGAATCAGATGCAAAAAACATGAAATTTTCCTTAAAATGAGCATCAAACGCGTAAACATGAAATAGTCCTGAAAATAAGCAAACGCGTAAACATGAAATATTCCTGGAAATGGGCATCAAATGCGTAAATATTAAATTTTCCTGAAAATGAGCATCAAATGCGTCAATATGAAATATTCCTGAAAATGGGCATCAAAAACTAAAATATGAAATATTCCTGAAAATTGGAATTCCAATGCATAATTATGAAATATTCCTGAAAATGGGAATCAAATGCGTAAACATGAAATATTCCTGAAAATGGGCATCAGACGCATAAAAATGAAATAAAAACAAGAGCAAGGGTTGTGGGACTTTGCGTGAGGACAGTCATTAGTAAATATTGGAGATAATATGCAATCTCACAAAATTGATTTATTACATAAATAATGAAAAGTAGATTGTAAATAGATAAAAATTGAGAATATCCACATATCGGAACTGAACATGAAGTATTTAAATTCATAAAAATACATACATAGTAATCAATCAATGAATACATAATCCATCAGTACACTATATAAATAAATAAATAAACAACATGTAAATCAGTCTTCAAATAGTTTATCTTCATATCTTATAGGCTCTACGCGTTTCGTGGTTCAACGTCCACTCATCAGGAGATAGTTTGAAATTCTGGGTCTGTTAATATAAATTAACATTGAGATATAGCATATATATAGAAAAAGTATAACCATTGCTCCAATGTAGATAAAAGCTACTTACTGAGGTAGCCCAAATAAAAGGAGAAGAAAAAAGTTCCAACAAACAAGGAGGTCATCAAAACCCAGCGAATGTCTCACCCGGGGCTGAGGCTGATAAGTTGGCCGAGGTCGGAGCGTGGGGAGGAGGAGATGGAGGAAAACCTGGAGATGACCCATAAGGTAGCAGAAAACATATCCCAGAAATCGGCAGTGGTAGGGAAAATTTTTTTGTCATGACCAGAATGATCTGAAAATTTTTTGATATATATATAATCATAATTACCAGTGTATTCATCATATTTCATAGTGATTGTGTAAAAAATAATAAATATAATCTAATAAAAGAAAAAATGAGAAATATATATCATAATGAATGTGAGCATATATGTCCAAAGGGGAGATCATAAAGGTCTACCAAAATACCAAGGAAAGTCTACCAAAATACCAAGGAAAGCCACAGTGTATCAAAGTGAAGATGAGGTGAAACAAGGTTCCGATATCTGGATATTATCAATTTTTATCTATTTACAATGTACTTTTCATTATTTATGTAATAAATCAATTTTGTGGGATTGCATATTATCTCCAATATATACTAATGACTGTCCTCACTCAAAGTCAAACAACCCTTGCTCTTGTTTTTATGTATATTAGGGATGGAGGTCAGTTATTAGCTATACTTCAGATCATGTTCTCCTTTCTCTTTTTACTTGCATAAAAAATATTCCTGAAAATGGGCATCAAAAGCGTAAACATTAAATATTCCTGAAAATAAGCATCAAAAGCGTAAACATGAAATATTCGTGAAAATGGGCATCAAACGCGTAAGCATGAAAAATTCCTGATAATGGGCTTCAAATATTTAAATATGAAATATTCCTGAAAATGGGCATCCAATGTGTGAATATGAAATATTCCTGAAAATGGGCATCAAACACTTAAATATGAAATATTCCTGAAAATGGGCATCAAAAGTATAAACAAAAAATATTCCTGAAAATGAGCATCAAAAGCGTAAACATGAAATATTCCTTAAAATGGGCATCAAACGCATAAACATGAAATATTCCTGAAAATGGGAATCAGAAGCATAAAAATGAAATATTCCTGAAAATGGGTATCAAAAGCGTAAACATGAAATATTCCTGAAAATAAGCATCAAAAGCGTAAACATGAAATATTCCTGAAAATTGGCATCAGACGCATAAACATGAAATATTCCTGAAAATGTGCATCAAACGCATAAACATGAAATATTCCTGAAAATGTGCATCAAACGCATAAACATGAAATATTCCTGAAAATGAGCATCAAAAGCGCAAACATGAAATATTCCTGAAAATGGGGATCAGACGCATAAACATGAAATATTCCTGAAAATGAGCATCAAAAGCGCAAATATGAAATATTCCTGAAAATGGGGATCAGACGCATAAACATGAAATATTCCTGAAAATGAGCATCAAACGCGGAAACATGAAATAGTCCTAAAAATGAGCAAACGCGTAAATATGAAATATTCCTGAAAATGGGCATCAAACGCATAAATGTGGACTAATCCTTAAAATGGTAAAATGCGTAAATATGAAATATTCCTGAAAATGGGCATCAGACGCAAAAACATGAAATATTCCTGAAAATGAGCATCAAACGCGGAAACATGAAATAGTCCTAAAAATGAGCAAACGCGTAAACATGAAATATTCCTGAAAATGGGCATCAAATGCGTAAATATGAAATATTCCTGAAAATGGGCATCAAACGCATAAATACGAAATAATCCTTAAAATGGTCAAATGCGTAAATATGAAATATTGCTGAAAATTAGCATCAAAATTGCAAACATGAAATATTACTGAAAATGGGCATCAAACGTGGAAACATGATATATTCCTGGAAATGAGCATCAAACGCAAAAACATGAAATATTCCAGGAAATGGGCATCAAACGCATAAACATTAAATATTACTGAAAATGGACATCAAATGCATATACATGAAATATTCCTGAAAATGGTTATCAAACGCATACACATGAAATATTCCTGAAAATGGGCATCAAACTCATCAATATCAAATATGCCTGAAAATGGGCATCAAACGTGCAAATATGAAATATTCCTGAAAATGAGCATCAAACGCATACATGAAATGTTACTGAAAATGAACATCAAAAGCGTAAACATGAAATATTCCTGAAAATGGCCTTCAAATATGAAAATATGAAATATTCCTGAAAATGGGCATCCAATGTGTAAATATGAAATATTCCTGAAAATGGGCATCAAACACCTAAATATGAAATATTCCTGAAAATTGGGCATCCAATGCGTAAATATGAAATATTCCTGAAAATGAGCATCAAAAGCGAAAACATTAAATATTCCTGAAAATGGGCATCAAGCGCATACACATGCAATATTCCTGAAAATGGGCATCAAACGCATAAACATTAAATATTCCTGAAAATGAGCATCAAAAGTGTAAATATGAAATATTCCTGAAAATGGGCATCAGACACAAACATTAAATATTCCTGAAAATGAGCATCAAACACATAAACATGAAATATTCCTGAAAATGAGCATCAAAAGCATAAACATGCAATATTCCTGAAAATGGGCATCAAACACATAAATATGAAATATTCCTGAAAATGAGCATCAAACGCATATACATGAAATATTCCTGAAAATGAGCATCAAAACGTAAACATGAAATATTCCTAAAAATGGGCATCAGACCCGTCAATATGAATTTCTGAAAATGGGCATCAAACGTGTCAATATGAAATATTCCCCAAAATGGGCATCAAATGCATAAATATCAAATATTCCTGAAAATGGGCATCAAACGCGTAATTATGAAATATTCCTGAAAATGGGCATCAAAAGCATAAACATTAAATACTCCTGAAAATGGGAATCAGATGCAAAAAACATGAAATATTCCTGAAAATGAGCATCAAACGCGTAAACATGAAATAGTCCTGAAAATAAGCAAACGCGTAAACATGAAATATTCCTGGAAATGGGCATCAAATGCGTAAATATGAAATTTTCCTGAAAATGAGCATCAAATGCGTCAATATGAAATATTCCTAAAAATTGGAATTCCAATGCATAATTATGAAATATTCCTGAAAATGGGCATCAAAAGCGTAAACATTAAATATTCCTGAAAATGGGAATCAGATGCAAAAAACATGAAATTTTCCTTAAAATGAGCATCAAACGTGTAAACATGAAATAGTCCTGAAAATAAGCAAACGCGTAAACATGAAATATTCCTGGAAATGGGCATCAAATGCGTAAATATTAAATTTTCCTGAAAATGAGCATCAAATGCGTCAATATGAAATATTCCTAAAAATTGGAATTCCAATGCATAATTATGAAATATTCCTGAAAATGGGCATCAAAAGCGTAAACATTAAATATTCCTGAAAATGGGAATCAGATGCAAAAAACATGAAATTTTCCTTAAAATGAGCATCAAACGCGTAAACATGAAATAGTCCTGAAAATAAGCAAACGCGTAAACATGAAATATTCCTGGAAATGGGCATCAAATGCGTAAATATTAAATTTTCCTGAAAATGAGCATCAAATGCGTCAATATGAAATATTCCTGAAAATGGGCATCAAAAACTAAAATATGAAATATTCCTGAAAATTGGAATTCCAATGCATAATTATGAAATATTCCTGAAAATGGGAATCAAATGCGTAAACATGAAATATTCCTGAAAATGGGCATCAGACGCATAAAAATGAAATAAAAACAAGAGCAAGGGTTGTGGGACTTTGCGTGAGGACAGTCATTAGTAAATATTGGAGATAATATGCAATCTCACAAAATTGATTTATTACATAAATAATGAAAAGTAGATTGTAAATAGATAAAAATTGAGAATATCCACATATCGGAACTGAACATGAAGTATTTAAATTCATAAAAATACATACATAGTAATCAATCAATGAATACATAATCCATCAGTACACTATATAAATAAATAAATAAACAACATGTAAATCAGTCTTCAAATAGTTTATCTTCATATCTTATAGGCTCTACGCGTTTCGTGGTTCAACGTCCACTCATCAGGAGATAGTTTGAAATTCTGGGTCTGTTAATATAAATTAACATTGAGATATAGCATATATATAGAAAAAGTATAACCATTGCTCCAATGTAGATAAAAGCTACTTACTGAGGTAGCCCAAATAAAAGGAGAAGAAAAAAGTTCCAACAAACAAGGAGGTCATCAAAACCCAGCGAATGTCTCACCCGGGGCTGAGGCTGATAAGTTGGCCGAGGTCGGAGCGTGGGGAGGAGGAGATGGAGGAAAACCTGGAGATGACCCATAAGGTAGCAGAAAACATATCCCAGAAATCGGCAGTGGTAGGGAAAATTTTTTTTGTCATGACCAGAATGATCTGAAAAATTTTTGATATATATATAATCATAATTACCAGTGTATTCATCATATTTCATAGTGATTGTGTAAAAAATAATAAATATAATCTAATAAAAGAAAAAATGAGAAATATATATCATAATGAATGTGAGCATATATGTCCAAAGGGGAGATCATAAAGGTCTACCAAAATACCAAGGAAAGTCTACCAAAATACCAAGGAAAGCCACAGTGTATCAAAGTGAAGATGAGGTGAAACAAGGTTCCGATATCTGGATATTATCAATTTTTATCTATTTACAATGTACTTTTCATTATTTATGTAATAAATCAATTTTGTGGGATTGCATATTATCTCCAATATATACTAATGACTGTCCTCACTCAAAGTCAAACAACCCTTGCTCTTGTTTTTATGTATATTAGGGATGGAGGTCAGTTATTAGCTATACTTCAGATCATGTTCTCCTTTCTCTTTTTACTTGCATAAAAAATATTCCTGAAAATGGGCATCAAAAGCGTAAACATTAAATATTCCTGAAAATAAGCATCAAAAGCGTAAACATGAAATATTCGTGAAAATGGGCATCAAACGCGTAAGCATGAAAAATTCCTGATAATGGGCTTCAAATATTTAAATATGAAATATTCCTGAAAATGGGCATCCAATGTGTGAATATGAAATATTCCTGAAAATGGGCATCAAACACTTAAATATGAAATATTCCTGAAAATGGGCATCAAAAGTATAAACAAAAAATATTCCTGAAAATGAGCATCAAAAGCGTAAACATGAAATATTCCTTAAAATGGGCATCAAACGCATAAACATGAAATATTCCTGAAAATGGGAATCAGAAGCATAAAAATGAAATATTCCTGAAAATGGGTATCAAAAGCGTAAACATGAAATATTCCTGAAAATAAGCATCAAAAGCGTAAACATGAAATATTCCTGAAAATTGGCATCAGACGCATAAACATGAAATATTCCTGAAAATGTGCATCAAACGCATAAACATGAAATATTCCTGAAAATGTGCATCAAACGCATAAACATGAAATATTCCTGAAAATGAGCATCAAAAGCGCAAACATGAAATATTCCTGAAAATGGGGATCAGACGCATAAACATGAAATATTCCTGAAAATGAGCATCAAAAGCGCAAATATGAAATATTCCTGAAAATGGGGATCAGACGCATAAACATGAAATATTCCTGAAAATGAGCATCAAACGCGGAAACATGAAATAGTCCTAAAAATGAGCAAACGCGTAAATATGAAATATTCCTGAAAATGGGCATCAAACGCATAAATGTGGACTAATCCTTAAAATGGTAAAATGCGTAAATATGAAATATTCCTGAAAATGGGCATCAGACGCAAAAACATGAAATATTCCTGAAAATGAGCATCAAACGCGGAAACATGAAATAGTCCTAAAAATGAGCAAACGCGTAAACATGAAATATTCCTGAAAATGGGCATCAAATGCGTAAATATGAAATATTCCTGAAAATGGGCATCAAACGCATAAATACGAAATAATCCTTAAAATGGTCAAATGCGTAAATATGAAATATTGCTGAAAATTAGCATCAAAATTGCAAACATGAAATATTACTGAAAATGGGCATCAAACGTGGAAACATGATATATTCCTGGAAATGAGCATCAAACGCAAAAACATGAAATATTCCAGGAAATGGGCATCAAACGCATAAACATTAAATATTACTGAAAATGGACATCAAATGCATATACATGAAATATTCCTGAAAATGGTTATCAAACGCATACACATGAAATATTCCTGAAAATGGGCATCAAACTCATCAATATCAAATATGCCTGAAAATGGGCATCAAACGTGCAAATATGAAATATTCCTGAAAATGAGCATCAAACGCATACATGAAATGTTACTGAAAATGAACATCAAAAGCGTAAACATGAAATATTCCTGAAAATGGCCTTCAAATATGAAAATATGAAATATTCCTGAAAATGGGCATCCAATGTGTAAATATGAAATATTCCTGAAAATGGGCATCAAACACCTAAATATGAAATATTCCTGAAAATTGGGCATCCAATGCGTAAATATGAAATATTCCTGAAAATGAGCATCAAAAGCGAAAACATTAAATATTCCTGAAAATGGGCATCAAGCGCATACACATGCAATATTCCTGAAAATGGGCATCAAACGCATAAACATTAAATATTCCTGAAAATGAGCATCAAAAGTGTAAATATGAAATATTCCTGAAAATGGGCATCAGACACAAACATTAAATATTCCTGAAAATGAGCATCAAACACATAAACATGAAATATTCCTGAAAATGAGCATCAAAAGCATAAACATGCAATATTCCTGAAAATGGGCATCAAACACATAAATATGAAATATTCCTGAAAATGAGCATCAAACGCATATACATGAAATATTCCTGAAAATGAGCATCAAAACGTAAACATGAAATATTCCTAAAAATGGGCATCAGACCCGTCAATATGAATTTCTGAAAATGGGCATCAAACGTGTCAATATGAAATATTCCCCAAAATGGGCATCAAATGCATAAATATCAAATATTCCTGAAAATGGGCATCAAACGCGTAATTATGAAATATTCCTGATAATGGGCATCAAAAGCATAAACATTAAATACTCCTGAAAATGGGAATCAGATGCAAAAAACATGAAATATTCCTGAAAATGAGCATCAAACGCGTAAACATGAAATAGTCCTGAAAATAAGCAAACGCGTAAACATGAAAAATTCATGGAAATGGGCATCAAATGCGTAAATATGAAATTTTCCTGAAAATGAGCATCAAATGCGTCAATATGAAATATTCCTGAAAATTGGAATTCCAATGCATAATTATGAAATATTCCTGAAAATGGGCATCAAAAGCGTAAACATGAAATATTCCTGAAAATGGGAATCAGATGCAAAAAACATGAAATATTCCTTAAAATGAGCATCAAACGCGTAAACATGAAATAGTCCTGAAAATAAGCAAACGCGTAAACATGAAATATTCCTGGAAATGGGCATCAAATGCGTAAATATGAAATTTTCCTGAAAATGAGCATCAAATGCGTCAATATGAAATATTCCTGAAAATGGGCATCAAAAACTCAAATATGAAATATTCCTGAAAATTGGAATTCCAATGCATAATTATGAAATATTCCTGAAAATGGGCATCAAAAGCGTAAACATTAAATATTCCTGAAAATGGGAATCAGATGCAAAAAACATGAAATATTCCTGAAAATGAGCATCAAACGCATAAACATGAAATAGTCCTGAAAATAAGCAAACGCGTAAACATGAAATATTCCTGGAAATGGGCATCAAATGCGTAAATATGAAATTTTCCTGAAAATGAGCATCAAATGCGTCAATATGAAATATTCCTGAAAATGGGCATCAAAAACTAAAATATGAAATATTCCTGAAAATTGGAATTCCAATGCATAAATATAAAATATTCCTGAAAATGGGCATCAAAAGCGTAAACATTAAATATTCCTGAAAATGGGCATCAGACGCAAAAAACATGAAATATTCCTGAAAATGAGCATCAAACACGTAAACATGAAATATTGCTGGAAATGAGCAAACGCATAAACATGAAATATTCCAGAAAATGGGCATCAAACGCATAAAGATGAAATATTACTGAAAATGAGCATCAAAAGAGTAAACATGAAATATTCCTGAAAATGGGCATCAAACGCATACACATGAAATATTCCTGAAAATGGGCATCAAACGCATCAAAAGTGTAAACATGATATATTCCCGAAAATGGGCATCTGACGCAAACATGAAATATTAATGAAAATGAGCATCAAAAGAGTAAACATGAAATATTCCTGAAAATGGGCATCAGACACAAACATGCAATATTCCTGAAAATGGGCATCAAACACATAAATATGAAATATTCCTGAAAATGAGCATCAAAAAAAGTAAACATTAAATTTATCCTGAAAATGGGCATCAAAAGCATATACATAAAATATTCCTGAAAATGAGCATCAAATGCGTAAACATGCAATATTCCTGAAAATGAGCATCAAACGTGTGAGCATGAAATATTCCTGAAAATGAGCATCAAACGCATAAACATGAAATAATTCTTTAAAATGGCCATCAAACGCATAAACATGAAATATTCCTGAAAATGAGCATTAAACGCGTAAACATGAAATATTCCTGAAAATGGACATCAAAAGCATAAATCTCAAATAATAATCCTGAAAATGGGTATCAAACATGTAAATAACAAATATTCCTGAAAATGGGCATCAAATTCGTGAATATGAAATATTCCTGAAAATGGGCATCAAATTCGTCAATATGAAATATTCCTGAAAATGGGTATCAAACATGTAAATAACAAAAATTCCTGAAAATGGGCATCAAACGCGTAATCATGAAATATTCCTGAAAATGGGCATTAAAAGCGTAAATATGAAATATTTTTGAAAATGAGCATCAAACGTGTAAATATCAAATTTTCCTAAAAATGGGCAACAAACGCATAAACATGAAATATTCCTTAAAATGGGCATCAAACGTGTAAATATCAAATATTCCTGAAAATGGGCAACAAACGCATAAACAGGAAATATTCCTGAAAATGAGCATCAAACGCGTAAATATGTTATATTCCTGAAAATGGTGAAATGTGTAAATATGAAATAAGCCTGAAAATTGGTATCAAACGCAAAAATATCAAATATTCCTGGAAATGGGCATCAAACGCGTAAATATGAAATATTCCTGAAAATAGGTATCAAACGCGTAAATATCAAATATTCCTGAAAATGGGCATCAAACGCGAAAATATCAAATATTCCTGGAAAATGGGCATCAAACATGTCAATATGAAATATTCCTAAAAATGTGCATCAAACGCATAAACATGAAATATTCCTGAAAATGGGCATCAAACGCATAAACATGAAATAATTCTGAAAATGGGCATCAAATGCATAAACATGAAATATTCCTGAAAATGGGCATCAATCGCTTAAATATCATATTCCTAAAAATGGGCATCAAACGCATAAATATCAAATATTCCTGAAAATGGGCATCAAACGTGTAAATATCAAATATTCCCGAAATTTGGCATCAAACTGGTAAATGTGAAATAATCCTTATAATGGGCATCAAATGCATAAAGATGAAAAATTCTTGACAAGAGGGATATGCAGTGCACAGCCCAACCTATGCCTAATGAAAGTGCCAGCCTCCACTCTATAGATGGTCCAACACACCTAGAAAAAATATTAATGGCCTCCATCTCCCCTATAGTCAATCAAACACACACCTACTAAAAGTAAAAACTTTCAACCTCCATATATAAGGTCAAATACTTAAAGAAATTACTGGCCTCCAACCTCCCCTATAGCCAGTTCAACACATGCCTAAGTACAAACCTTCAACCTCCATATATAGGATCGAACACACACCTAGAAAAAATTACTGGCCTCCAACCTCCCCTATAGCCAATCCAACAAATAACTGATAAAAGTACAAACCTTAAACCTCCATATAGAGGGTCCAACACACACATCTTATAAAGAAAAAATAATGGCCTCCAACCTCCCCTACGCATAATAAAAGTACAAACCTTTAACCTCCATATAAAAAGGTCAAACACACAACTAGAAAATTACTGGCCTCCAACCTCCCCTATAGCCAGTCCAACACACGCCTAAGTACAACCCTTCAACCTACATATATAGGGCACAATACACTCCTGAAATAAAAAAAATACTGGCCTCTTACCTCACCTATAGCCAGACCAACACCCACCTAAATACAAACCTTCAACCTCCATGTAGAGGGTCCAACACACACCTAAAAAAATTGCTGGCCTCCAACCACCCCTATAGCCAGTCCAACACACACCTAATAAAAGTACAATCCTTCAACCTCCATATAGAAGGTCCAACACACACCTGAAAAAAATTATGGGCCTCCAACCTCCCTGATAGTCAGTCTAACACACGCCTAATAAAAAAACAAACATTGAATACACCTAAAATACTGGCCTCCAACCTCCCCTATAGCCAGTCCAAGTCCAACACACATCTAATAAAAGTACAAACCTTAAATCTCCATATAGAGGGTCCAACACACACCTAAAATAAAAAGTACTGGCCTCCAAAGTCCTCTGCAGCCAGTCCAACACACATCTAATAAAGTAAAAACCTTAAATCTCTATATAGAGGGTCTAACACACACCTAAAATAAAAAAATACTGGCCTCCAACCTCTCCTATAGCCAGTCCAACACACGTCTAATAAAAGTACAAGCCATAAACTTCCATACAGAGGGTCCAACACATGTCTAATAAAATTAAAAGCCATAAACTTCCGTACAGAGGGTCCAACACACACCTAAAAATATACTAGCCTCCAACCTCCCCTATAGCCAGTCCAACACACACCTAAGTACAAACCTTAAACCTCCACATAGAGGGTCCAATGCACACCATAAAAAAACAAAATATTGGCCTCCAAACTCCCCTATAGCCAGTCCAACACACTCCTAATAAAAGTATAAAAACTTAAACCTCCATATAGAGGGTCCAACACACAACTGAAATAAAAACATACTGGCCTCCAGCCTCCCCTACAGTCAATCCAACATACGTCTAAGTACACACCTTCAACTTCCATATATAGGGTCCAACGCACACCTAAAAAAATACTGGCCTCCAACCTCCCCTATAGCCAGCCCAACACACGCCTAAGAAAAATACAAACCTTCATATATTGTTGAACACACACCTAGAAAAATAAAATACTGGCCTCCAACCTCCCCTATAGCCAGTCCAACACATGCCTAATAAAAGTACAAACCTTCATCCTTCATATAGAAGGTCAAACACACACCTAAAAAATATGAATGGCCTCCAACCTCCTCTATAGCCAGTCCAACACATGCCTAATAAAAGTACAAACTTTCAGCCTACATATAGAGGGTCCTAGACACACCTAAAATATTCTGGTCTCCAGCCTCCCCTATATCCAGTCCAACACACACAAGTACAAACCTTCAACTTCCATATAGAGCGTCCAACACACACCTAAAAAAACCTGGCCTCCAACCTCCCCTATAGCCAGTCCAACACACGCGTTAGTAAAATACAAACCTTTATATAGAGTGTCAAACTGACACCTAAAAAATTTTACTGGCCTCCAACCTCCCAATTCTCTCCCATCCCCTATTATTTCCTCACTGTGACATCACAAGTACCAGCATTGGATTATTGGAGGATTCAGCACAGAGCACCTGCACTTTGCTTATTTGGCACCCAAGATTTATTTATCATTTTATTTGGCACCCCAGATTTATTTATCAATTTCACCCTAGTCACTATATGAACTTTTATTTGGACTGTTATTATTTGCACCTTTGCATTTGCACCTAAGCACTAGTATTGTTTTTTTATTAATTGATCATAATTCATGTCCTATTTTTGCACCTTTGAACTCGCAGCACTAATATGTTTTTAATATGACAGTATTTATTTGATCATGTTTTATGCTATTTATGTCATTTGACTGCCATCCATCCATCCATTCATGTTAGATTAATTATGATAAACACTCACACTATTCAATTTATTTATTAGCACTTAGCACTTTATTAATAAGCCTACTCTTCCATAACCTGGGACATTGACAGGCCACTGTCCACCCCTGGTTTACCCCAGCAAGCGCTATAACTGGCCCCATCTCCCCAGGGGTCTTTTTCTTATCTAAAATAAAAAAATACTGGCCTCCAACCTCCCCTACAGCCAGTCCAACACACGCCTAATAAAAGTACAAACCTTAGATCTCCATATAGAGGGTCCAACACACAGCTAAAATAAAAAAATATACTGACCTCCAACCTCCCCTATAGCCAGTCCAACACACACCTAATAGAAGTACAAACCTTAAATCTCCATATAGATGGTCCAACACCCACCTAAAATAAAAAAATACTGGCCTCCAACCTCCCCTATAGCCATTCCAACACACGCCTAATAAAAGTACAAACTTTCAACCTCCATATAGAGGGTCCAACACACACCTAAAAGAAATACTGGCCTCCAACCTCCCCTATAGCCAGTCCAACACATGCCTAAGAAAAATACAAACCTTCAACCTTCATATAGTGTTGAAAACACACCTAGAAAAACAATTACTGTCCTCCAACCTCCCCTATAGCCAGTCCAACACACGCCTAATAAAAGTACAAACCTTAAATCTCCATTAAGAGGGTCCAACACACACCTAAAATAAAAAAAACTGGCATCCAACCTCCCCTATAGCCAGTCCAACATATGCCTAATAAAGGTGTAAGCCTTCAAAGTCAATATAAGAGGGTCCAACACACAACTAAAAAAAATACTGGCCCATTCCTGAAAATAGGCATCAAATGCATAAAAATGAAAAATTCCTGAAAATGGGCATCAAACGCGTAAACATGAAAAATTCCTGAAAATGGGCATCAAACGCATGAACATGAAATGTTCCTGAGAATGGGCATAATACGCGTAAATATGAAATAATCCTGAAAATGGGCATAAAACGTGTAAATATCAAATATTCCTAAATATGGGCATCAAACGCGTAAATATGAAATAATCCTGAAAATGGGCATCAAACTGGTAAATATCAAATATTCCTGAAAATGGGTATCTAACGCGTAAAATATCAAATATTTCTGAAAATTGGCATCAAACGCTTCAATATAAAATATTCCCGAAAATGGGCATCAAACGCGTAAATATCAAATATTCCTGAAACTGGGCATCAAACATGTCAATATCAAATATTTCCAAAAATAGGCATCAAATGTGTAAATATCAAATATTCCTGAAAATGGGCAAACGCATAAATATAAAATATTCCTGAATATGGGCATCAAACGCGTAAATATGAAATATTCTTGAAAATGGGCACCCAATGCGTTAATATGAAATAATCCTGAAAATGGGCATCAAACGCGTAAATATCAAATATTCCTGAAAATGGGCATAAAACCTGAAAATAATCCTGAAAATCGGCATAAAACGTGTAAATATCAAATAGTCCTAAATATGGGCATCAAACGCGTAAATATGAAATATTCCTGAAAATGGGTATCAAACGTGTAAATATCAAATATTTCAGAAAATGGGCATCAAACGTGTAAAATATCAAATATTTCAGAAAATGGGCATCAAACGCGTCAATATAAAATATTCCCGAAAATGGGCATCAAACACGTAAATATCAAATATTCCTGAAACTGGGCATCAAACATGTCAATATCAAATATTTCCAAAAATAGGCATCAAACGTGTAAATATCAAATATTCCTGAAAATGGGCATCAAACGCATAAATATAAAATATTCCTGAAAATGGGCATCAAACGCATAAATATAAAATATTCCTGAATATGGGCTTCAAACGCATAAATATAAAATATTCCTGAATATGGGCTTCAAACGCGTAAATATGAAATATTCTTGAAAATGGGCACCCAATGCGTTAATATGAAATAATCCTGAAAATGGGCATCAAACGCGTAAATATCAAATATTCCTGAAAATAGGTATCAAACGCGTACAATATAAAATATTCCCGAAAATGGGCATCAAACGCATAAATATCAAATATTCCTGAATATGGGCATCAAACGCATAAATATCAAATATTCCTGAAAATGGGCATCAAACGTGTAAAATATCAAATATTCCTGAAAATGGGCATCAAACACGTCAATATGAAATATTCCCAAAAATGGGCATCAAACACGTAAATATCAAATATTCTTGAAAATGGGCATCAAACGTGTCGATATGAAATATTTCCCAAAATGGGTATCAAACGCATAAATATCAAATATTCCTAAAAATGGGCATCAAACGCGTAAATATGAAATATTCCTGAAAATGGGCATCAAATGCGTCAATATGAAATATTCCCGAAAAAATGGCATCAAGCGCGTAAATATAAAAAAAATTGAAAATGGGCATCAAACACGTAAACATGAAATATTCCTGAAAATGGTCATCAAATGCGCAATCATGAAATATTCCTGAAAATGGGCATCAAACGCATAAACATGAAATATTCCTGAAAATGGGAATCAAATGCGTAAACATGAAATATTCCTGAAAATGGGCATCAGACGCATAAAAATGAAATAAAAACAAGAGCAAGGGTTGTGGGACTTTGCGTGAGGACAGTCATTAGTAAATATTGGAGATAATATGCAATCTCACAAAATTGATTTATTACATAAATAATGAAAAGTAGATTGTAAATAGATAAAAATTGAGAATATCCACATATCGGAACTGAACATGAAGTATTTAAATTCATAAAAATACATACATAGTAATCAATCAATGAATACATAATCCATCAGTACACTATATAAATAAATAAACAACATGTAAATCAGTCTTCAAATAGTTTATCTTCATATCTTATAGGCTCTACGCGTTTCGTGGTTCAACGTCCACTCATCAGGAGATAGTTTGAAATTCTGGGTCTGTTAATATAAATTAACATTGAGATATAGCATATATATAGAAAAAGTATAACCATTGCTCCAATGTAGATAAAAGCTACTTACTGAGGTAGCCCAAATAAAAGGAGAAGAAAAAAGTTCCAACAAACAAGGAGGTCATCAAAACCCAGCGAATGTCTCACCCGGGGCTGAGGCTGATAAGTTGGCCGAGGTCGGAGCGTGGGGAGGAGGAGATGGAGGAAAACCTGGAGATGACCCATAAGGTAGCAGAAAACATATCCCAGAAATCGGCAGTGGTAGGGAAAATTTTTTTTGTCATGACCAGAATGATCTGAAAAATTTTTGATATATATAATCATAATTATTAAAAAAGAATAGCGCGCAAATGCAAAAGAAATAACTACCAAATCTGAAGACAATCCATAAATAAAAATGGGGGTTTGGTCCCACCATATGGCCATATCGTGCTCAAGCCCACTACTGCGTCAAAGTACCCCATTATCAGTGGGTCCTACACTATCCATAGCTGCAGCAGCTTTAGAAATACATGGGTATGCTCCCCCAAATTTTTTGCCTGTTTATTATGTATTCGGTCTGACCAGACTATCGAGGTTGAGCAACCCTCCCCACCCCCCCACACACACCTGTACTCAATCAGTGTCCACCATCTAGTGGATATAGTAGGAGTCCCCTGTAGTGCATTTGCACATCCTTCCCAGCAAGGAGTATTATCTCCAAGGGTTAGGCTGGATTCATCTCTTTTTCATGGATAGTGTAGGACCCACTGATAATGGGGTACTTTGACGCAGTAGTGGGCTTGAGCACGATATGGCCATATGGTGGGACCAAACCCCCATTTTTATTTATGGATTGTCTTCAGATTTGGTAGTTATTTCTTTTGCATTTGCGCGCTATTCTTTTTTAATATACATGTCTTTTGGTTCATAGCTGCAGCAGCTTTAGAAATACATGGGTATGCTCCCCCAAATTTTTTGCCTGTTTATTATGTATTCGGTCTGACCAGACTATCGAGGTTGAGCAACCCTCCCCACCCCCCCACACACACCTGTACTCAATCAGTGTCCACCATCTAGTGGATATAGTAGGAGTCCCCTGTAGTGCATTTGCACATCCTTCCCAGCAAGGAGTATTATCTCCAAGGGTTAGGCTGGATTCATCTCTTTTTCATGGATAGTGTAAGACCCACTGATAATGGGGTACTTTGACGCAGTAGTGGGCTTGAGCACGATATGGCCATATGGTGGGACCAAACCCCCATTTTTATTTATGGATTGTCTTCAGATTTGGTAGTTATTTCTTTTGCATTTGCGCGCTATTCTTTTTTAATATACATGTCTTTTGGTTCATAGCTGCAGCAGCTTTAGAAATACATGGGTATGCTCCCCCAAATTTTTTGCCTGTTTATTATGTATTCGGTCTGACCAGACTATCGAGGTTGAGCAACCCTCCCCACCCCCCCACACACACCTGTACTCAATCAGTGTCCACCATCTAGTGGATATAGTAGGAGTCCCCTGTAGTGCATTTGCACATCCTTCCCAGCAAGGAGTATTATCTCCAAGGGTTAGGCTGGATTCATCTCTTTTTCATGGATAGTGTAGGACCCACTGATAATGGGGTACTTTGACGCAGTAGTGGGCTTGAGCACGATATGGCCATATGGTGGGACCAAACCCCCATTTTTATTTATGGATTGTCTTCAGATTTGGTAGTTATTTCTTTTGCATTTGCGCGCTATTCTTTTTTAATATACATGTCTTTTGGTTCATAGCTGCAGCAGCTTTAGAAATACATGGGTATGCTCCCCCAAATTTTTTGCCTGTTTATTATGTATTCGGTCTGACCAGACTATCGAGGTTGAGCAACCCTCCCCACCCCCCCACACACACCTGTACTCAATCAGTGTCCACCATCTAGTGGATATAGTAGGAGTCCCCTGTAGTGCATTTGCACATCCTTCCCAGCAAGGAGTATTATCTCCAAGGGTTAGGCTGGATTCATCTCTTTTTCATGGATAGTGTAGGACCCACTGATAATGGGGTACTTTGACGCAGTAGTGGGCTTGAGCACGATATGGCCATATGGTGGGACCAAACCCCCATTTTTATTTATGGATTGTCTTCAGATTTGGTAGTTATTTCTTTTGCATTTGCGCGCTATTCTTTTTTAATATACATGTCTTTTGGTTCATAGCTGCAGCAGCTTTAGAAATACATGGGTATGCTCCCCCAAATTTTTTGCCTGTTTATTATGTATTCGGTCTGACCAGACTATCGAGGTTGAGCAACCCTCCCCACCCCCCCACACACACCTGTACTCAATCAGTGTCCACCATCTAGTGGATATAGTAGGAGTCCCCTGTAGTGCATTTGCACATCCTTCCCAGCAAGGAGTATTATCTCCAAGGGTTAGGCTGGATTCATCTCTTTTTCATGGATAGTGTAGGACCCACTGATAATGGGGTACTTTGACGCAGTAGTGGGCTTGAGCACGATATGGCCATATGGTGGGACCAAACCCCCATTTTTATTTATGGATTGTCTTCAGATTTGGTAGTTATTTCTTTTGCATTTGCGCGCTATTCTTTTTTAATATACATGTCTTTTGGTTCATAGCTGCAGCAGCTTTAGAAATACACGGGTATGCTCCCCCAAATTTTTTGCCTGTTTATTATGTATTCGGTCTGACCAGACTATCGAGGTTGAGCAACCCTCCCCACCCCCCCACACACACCTGTACTCAATCAGTGTCCACCATCTAGTGGATATAGTAGGAGTCCCCTGTAGTGCATTTGCACATCCTTCCCAGCAAGGAGTATTATCTCCAAGGGTTAGGCTGGATTCATCTCTTTTTCATGGATAGTGTAGGACCCACTGATAATGGGGTACTTTGACGCAGTAGTGGGCTTGAGCACGATATGGCCATATGGTGGGACCAAACCCCCATTTTTATTTATGGATTGTCTTCAGATTTGGTAGTTATTTCTTTTGCATTTGCGCGCTATTCTTTTTTAATATACATGTCTTTTGGTTCATAGCTGCAGCAGCTTTAGAAATACATGGGTATGCTCCCCCAAATTTTTTGCCTGTTTATTATGTATTCGGTCTGACCAGACTATCGAGGTTGAGCAACCCTCCCCACCCCCCCACACACACCTGTACTCAATCAGTGTCCACCATCTAGTGGATATAGTAGGAGTCCCCTGTAGTGCATTTGCACATCCTTCCCAGCAAGGAGTATTATCTCCAAGGGTTAGGCTGGATTCATCTCTTTTTCATGGATAGTGTAGGACCCACTGATAATGGGGTACTTTGACGCAGTAGTGGGCTTGAGCACGATATGGCCATATGGTGGGACCAAACCCCCATTTTTATTTATGGATTGTCTTCAGATTTGGTAGTTATTTCTTTTGCATTTGCGCGCTATTCTTTTTTAATATACATGTCTTTTGGTTCATAGCTGCAGCAGCTTTAGAAATACATGGGTATGCTCCCCCAAATTTTTTGCCTGTTTATTATGTATTCGGTCTGACCAGACTATCGAGGTTGAGCAACCCTCCCCACCCCCCCACACACACCTGTACTCAATCAGTGTCCACCATCTAGTGGATATAGTAGGAGTCCCCTGTAGTGCATTTGCACATCCTTCCCAGCAAGGAGTATTATCTCCAAGGGTTAGGCTGGATTCATCTCTCTTTTTCATGGATAGTGTAGGACCCACTGATAATGGGGTACTTTGACGCAGTAGTGGGCTTGAGCACGATATGGCCATATGGTGGGACCAAACCCCCATTTTTATTTATGGATTGTCTTCGGATTTGGTAGTTATTTCTTTTGCATTTGCGCGCTATTCTTTTTTAATATACATGTCTTTTGGTTCATAGCTGCAGCAGCTTTAGAAATACATGGGTATGCTCCCCCAAATTTTTTGCCTGTTTATTATATAATCATAATTACCAGTGTATTCATCATATTTCATAGTGATTGTGTAAAAAATAATAAATATAATCTAATAAAAGAAAAAATGAGAAATATATATCATAATGAATGTGATCATATATGTCCAAAGGGGAGATCATAAAAGTCTACCAAAATACCAAGGAAAGTCTACCAAAATACCAAGGAAAGCCACAGTGTATCAAAGTGAAGATGAGGTGAAACAAGGTTCCGATATCTGGATATTATCAATTTTTATCTATTTACAATGTACTTTTCATTATTTATGTAATAAATCAATTTTGTGGGATTGCATATTATCTCCAATATATACTAATGACTGTCCTCACTCAAAGTCAAACAACCCTTGCTCTTGTTTTTATGTATATTAGGGATGGAGGTCAGTTATTAGCTATACTTCAGATCATGTTCTCCTTTCTCTTTTTACTTGCATAAAAATGAAATATTCCTGAAAATGGGCATCAAAAGCGTAAACATTAAATATTCCTGAAAATAAGCTTTAAAAGCGTAAACATGAAATATTAGTGAAAATGGGCATCAAACGCGTAAGCATGAAAAATTCCTGATAATGGGCTTCAAATATTTAAATATGAAATATTCCTGAAAATGGGCATCCAATGTGTGAATATGAAATATTCCTGAAAATGGGCATCAAACACTTAAATATGAAATATTCCTGAAAATGGGCATCAAAAGTATAAACAAAAAATATTCCTGAAAATGAGCATCAAAAGCGTAAACATGAAATATTCCTTAAAATGGGCATCAAACGCATAAACATTAAATATTCCTGAAAATGGGAATCAGAAGCATAAAAATGAAATATTCCTGAAAATGGGTATCAAAAGCGTAAACATGAAATATTCCTGAAAATAAGCATCAAAAGCGTAAACATGAAATATTCCTGAAAATTGGCATCAGACGCATAAACATGAAATATTCCTGAAAATGTGCATCAAACGCATAAACATGAAATATTCCTGAAAATGTGCATCAAACGCATAAACATGAAATATTCCTGAAAATGTGCATCAAACGCATAAACATGAAATATTCCTGAAAATGAGCATCAAAAGCGCAAACATGAAATATTCCTGAAAATGGGGATCAGACGCATAAACATGAAATATTCCTGAAAATGAGCATCAAAAGCGCAAATATGAAATATTCCTGAAAATGGGGATCAGACGCATAAACATGAAATATTTCTGAAAATGAGCATCAAACGCGGAAACATGAAATAGTCCTAAAAATGAGCAAACGCGTAAATATGAAATATTCCTGAAAATGGGCATCAAACGCATAAATGTGGACTAATCCTTAAAATGGTAAAATGCGTAAATATGAAATATTCCTGAAAATGGGCATCAAAAGCGTAAACATTAAATATTCCTGAAAATGGGCATCAGACGCAAAAACATGAAATATTCCTGAAAATGAGCATCAAACGCGGAAACATGAAATAGTCCTAAAAATGAGCAAACGCGTAAACATGAAATATTCCTGAAAATGGGCATCAAATGCGTAAATATGAAATATTCCTGAAAATGGGCATCAAACGCATAAATACGAAATAATCCTTAAAATGGTCAAATGCGTAAATATGAAATATTCCTGAAAATTAGCATCAAAATTGCAAACATGAAATATTACTGAAAATGGGCATCAAACGTGGAAACATGATATATTCCTGGAAATGAGCATCAAACGCAAAAACATGAAATATTCCAGGAAATGGGCATCAAACGCATAAACATGAAATATTACTGAAAATGGACATCAAATGCATATACATGAAATATTCCTGAAAATGGTTATCAAACGCATACACATGAAATATTCCTGAAAATGGGCATCAAACTCATCAATATCAAATATGCCTGAAAATGGGCATCAAACGTGCAAATATGAAATATTCCTGAAAATGAGCATCAAACGCATACATGAAATGTTACTGAAAATGAACATCAAAAGCGTAAACATGAAATATTCCTGAAAATGGCCTTCAAATATGAAAATATGAAATATTCCTGAAAATGGGCATCCAATGTGTAAATATGAAATATTCCTGAAAATGGGCATCAAACACCTAAATATGAAATATTCCTGAAAATTGGGCATCCAATGCGTAAATATGAAATATTCCTGAAAATGAGCATCAAAAGCGAAAACATTAAATATTCCTGAAAATGGGCATCAAGCGCATACACATGCAATATTCCTGAAAATGGGCATCAAACGCATAAACATTAAATATTCCTGAAAATGAGCATCAAAAGTGTAAATATGAAATATTCCTGAAAATGGGCATCAGACACAAACATTAAATATTCCTGAAAATGAGCATCAAAACGTAAACATGAAATATTCCTGAAAATGGGCATCAGACCCGTCAATATGAATTTCTGAAAATGGGCATCAAACGTGTCAATATGAAATATTCCCCAAAATGGGCATCAAATGCATAAATATCAAATATTCCTGAAAATGGGCATCAAACGCGTAATTATGAAATATTCCTGAAAATGGGCATCAAAAGCATAAACATTAAATACTCCTGAAAATGGGAATCAGATGCAAAAAACATGAAATATTCCTGAAAATGAGCATCAAACACGTAAACATGAAATAGTCCTGAAAATAAGCAAACGCGTAAACATGAAATATTCCTGGAAATGGGCATCAAATGCGTCAATATGAAATATTCCTGAAAATGGGCATCAAAAACTAAAATATGAAATATTCCTGAAAATTGGAATTCCAATGCATAATTATGAAATATTCCTGAAAATGGGAATCAAATGCGTAAACATGAAATATTCCTGAAAATGGGCATCAGACGCATAAAAATGAAATAAAAACAAGAGCAAGGGTTGTGGGACTTTGCGTGAGGACAGTCATTAGTAAATATTGGAGATAATATGCAATCTCACAAAATTGATTTATTACATAAATAATGAAAAGTAGATTGTAAATAGATAAAAATTGAGAATATCCACATATCGGAACTGAACATGAAGTATTTAAATTCATAAAAATACATACATAGTAATCAATCAATGAATACATAATCCATCAGTACACTATATAAATAAATAAATAAACAACATGTAAATCAGTCTTCAAATAGTTTATCTTCATATCTTATAGGCTCTACGCGTTTCGTGGTTCAACGTCCACTCATCAGGAGATAGTTTGAAATTCTGGGTCTGTTAATATAAATTAACATTGAGATATAGCATATATATATAGAAAAAGTATAACCATTGCTCCAATGTAGATAAAAGCTACTTACTGAGGTAGCCCAAATAAAAGGAGAAGAAAAAAGTTCCAACAAACAAGGAGGTCATCAAAACCCAGCGAATGTCTCACCCGGGGCTGAGGCTTATAAGTTGGCCGAGGTCGGAGCGTGGGGAGGAGGAGATGGAGGAAAACCTGGAGATGACCCATAAGGTAGCAGAAAACATATCCCAGAAGTCGGCAGTGGTTGGGGAAAATTTTTTTTGTCATGACCAGAATGATCTGAAAAATTTTTGATATATATAATCATAATTACCAGTGTATTCATCATATTTCATAGTGATTGTGTAAAAAATAATAAATATAATCTAATAAAAGAAAAAATGAGAAATATATATCATAATGAATGTGATCATATATGTCCAAAGGGGAGATCATAAAGGTCTACCAAAATACCAAGGAAAGTCTACCAAAATACCAAGGAAAGCCACAGTGTATCAAAGTGAAGATGAGGTGAAACAAGGTTCCGATATCTGGATATTATCAATTTTTATCTATTTACAATGTACTTTTCATTATTTATGTAATAAATCAATTTTGTGGGATTGCATATTATCTCCAATATATACTAATGACTGTCCTCACTCAAAGTCAAACAACCCTTGCTCTTGTTTTTATGTATATTAGGGATGGAGGTCAGTTATTAGCTATACTTCAGATCATGTTCTCCTTTCTCTTTTTACTTGCATAAAAATGAAATATTCCTGAAAATGGGCATCAAAAGCGTAAACATTAAATATTCCTGAAAATAAGCATCAAAAGCGTAAACATGAAATATTCGTGAAAATGGGCATCAAACGCGTAAGCATGAAAAATTCCTGATAATGGGCTTCAAATATTTAAATATGAAATATTCCTGAAAATGGGCATCCAATGTGTGAATATGAAATATTCCTGAAAATGGGCATCAAACACTTAAATATGAAATATTCCTGAAAATGGGCATCAAAAGTATAAACAAAAAATATTCCTGAAAATGAGCATCAAAAGCGTAAACATGAAATATTCCTTAAAATGGGCATCAAACGCATAAACATGAAATATTCCTGAAAATGGGAATCAGAAGCATAAAAATGAAATATTCCTGAAAATGGGTATCAAAAGCGTAAACATGAAATATTCCTGAAAATATAAAATACAAAAGGGGTGCAGCGCTACAGTAGAAAATATGAACTCAGACTGTATAATTGTGAAAAAGTCCTGACTGAACAATTAAATCACAAATACTGTGCAAGCTTAAAATAAAGAAGAGTCCTTTAAATGTCACAAATCCAAGCCATAAGATCAAGGAAAACCCGTGCTGTAAAGGATGAAACAGATGCAAGTCCATCATCAGAGTGTGTGCTAGCCTCTCACCTCAATTCTCAGACCTCTAGGGTCATAACGCAGTGTGTTTTCAAACACCTGATGGGCTCCCAATCTGCTCAGCTTTGCCTCCAACCTCCAACCTCAGACCGATCATAGAGTAAGAGATTCCATCATAGAGGAGGGGACAAAAGGACATCTAGTGCTCTAGTGCTCTCCGTATATATAACAGTTTATTAAATAATACTTGGCTACTATGTTTTCAAACTTCTTGTACTGGACATTATAGTCCAGCACAAAGCAAAATTCATTACTGGTAGCCATTTTTTTAGAGGGCATAAGAGTGGTTTCTCGTTCGATCTCACTCACTCTAGATAGTTCCTTCTCTATGTGTTCTGGAGCATAACCTTTTTCTAAAAACCTAGAGGCTAATATTTTGGACTGTGAGCGAAAGTCTTCTTCCTGAGAACAGTTTCGTTTCATCCTTAAAAACTGCCCTCTGGGGATATTACATAACCAAAGATTATGGTGGCAACTTCCTGTCGGTTTTATTTCCAATAGATGATTATTGCTGATTTTTAGATGTTTTTTCTGTTATGTTTTTTATGTTTTTTATATATACATGTGTTTGTAAGATCCATACGGAGCATCGCGGTTACACGTCTTTTTTAGCTTTTATGAGAAGATTTTAGAATTGTATTTACTATCTTATTTAACATTTGCCATTTTTTCAAAAAGACTTTTAAAGAAAAAAAGAGTTTTTATATAAAAGAGTTTTTTGAAAACTTTTAGGTTATTATATTATGCACTATGCATCGTCACTTTATGTCCTGTTAAAGGTTTTGTGCCCCTAGCATTCACGAAGTGCAATAGTATATTTATTAGCTCCTAATTACATCGACAGAGACAGAGAGGAACTGAACCGTGTCTTTTCCCTAGTTTCCGGTCTGTAAATATGAGTTTTTGTTAGCTCCGGAGTCATCAGGAAGTAGGGCTGGTTCTCTTTCCCTATTCTAAAATGGAAACCTGAGAGTTTCCTGTTCCGCCCTGGAACGATTGGTCCAGTTGCTTAGCAGCATCAATAAATAGCGTGCGGGTGCCGCCCTCCACGTACCCCGCTGAAGAAGTCACGCCCACTGACGCAACGCGTACGGGGGAGGAGCTGTGACGTCACCCGCGACGCTCCGAAGGGATCGCACACCGAGCGGCCAGCTGGCTGTGCTGTTTTACACTTATGCTGTTCGTTTTGCACTAGGATAGTGCCATGCTTGTAAGTGCAATATCTTTTATTATTTAATAAACTGTTATATATACGGAGAGCACTAGATGTCCTTTTGTCCCCTCCTCTATGATGGAATCTCTTACTCTATGATCGGTCTGAGGTTGGAGGTTGGAGGCAAAGCTGAGCAGATTGGGAGCCCATCAGGTGTTTGAAAACACACTGCGTTATGACCCTAGAGGTCTGAGAATTGAGGTGAGAGGCTAGCACACACTCTGGTGATGGAGTCACTTATGAAGAGGTGCATCTGTTTCATCCTTTACAGCACGGGTTTTCCTTGATCTTATGGCTTGGATTTGTGACATTTAAAGGACTCTTCTTTATTTTAAGCTTGCACAGTATTTGTGATTTAATTGTTCAGTCAGGACTTTTTCACAATTATACAGTCTGAGTTCATATTTTCTACTGTAGCGCTGCACCCCTTTTGTATTTTATGTTTCATCTGGGTTTTGATAGATTTGACCTTTACCGGTGTCCAGCAGCTTTTATTCCATTTTGCTGATTGTAGCGCTGAATGAGTTTTCATTTTATTCCTGAAAATAAGCATCAAAAGCGTAAACATGAAATATTCCTGAAAATTGGCATCAGACGCATAAACATGAAATATTCCTGAAAATGTGCATCAAACGCATAAACATGAAATATTCCTGAAAATGTGCATCAAACGCATAAACATGAAATATTCCTGACAATGTGCATCAAACGCATAAACATGAAATATTCCTGAAAATGAGCATCAAAAGCGCAAACATGAAATATTCTTGAAAATGGGGATCAGACGCATAAACATGAAATATTCCTGAAAATGAGCATCAAAAGCGCAAATATGAAATATTCCTGAAAATGGGGATCAGACGCATAAACATGAAATATTCCTGAAAATGAGCATCAAACGCGGAAACATGAAATAGTCCTAAAAATGAGCAAACGCGTAAATATGAAATATTCCTGAAAATGGGCATCAAACGCATAAATGTGGACTAATCCTTAAAATGGTAAAATGCGTAAATATGAAATATTCCTGAAAATGGGCATCAAAAGCGTAAACATTAAATATTCCTGAAAATGGGCATCAGACGCAAAAACATGAAATATTCCTGAAAATGAGCATCAAACGCGGAAACATGAAATAGTCCTAAAAATGAGCAAACGCGTAAACATGAAATATTCCTGAAAATGGGCATCAAATGCGTAAATATGAAATATTCCTGAAAATGGGCATCAAACGCATAAATACGAAATAATCCTTAAAATGGTCAAATGCGTAAATATGAAATATTCCTGAAAATTAGCATCAAAATTGCAAACATGAAATATTACTGAAAATGGGCATCAAACGTGGAAACATGATATATTCCTGGAAATGAGCATCAAACGCAAAAACATGAAATATTCCAGGAAATGGGCATCAAACGCATAAACATGAAATATTACTGAAAATGGACATCAAATGCATATACATGAAATATTCCTGAAAATGGTTATCAAACGCATACACATGAAATATTCCTGAAAATGGGCATCAAACTCATCAATATCAAATATGCCTGAAAATGGGCATCAAACGTGCAAATATGAAATATTCCTGAAAATGAGCATCAAACGCATACATGAAATGTTACTGAAAATGAACATCAAAAGCGTAAACATGAAATATTCCTGAAAATGGCCTTCAAATATGAAAATATGAAATATTCCTGAAAATGGGCATCCAATGTGTAAATATGAAATATTCCTGAAAATGGGCATCAAACACCTAAATATGAAATATTCCTGAAAATTGGGCATCCAATGCGTAAATATGAAATATTCCTGAAAATGAGCATCAAAAGCGAAAACATTAAATATTCCTGAAAATGGGCATCAAGCGCATACACATGCAATATTCCTGAAAATGGGCATCAAACGCATAAACATTAAATATTCCTGAAAATGAGCATCAGAAGTGTAAATATGAAATATTCCTGAAAATGGGCATCAGACACAAACATTAAATATTCCTGAAAATGAGCATCAAACACATAAACATGAAATATTCCTGAAAATGAGCATCAAAAGCATAAACATGCAATATTCCTGAAAATGGGCATCAAACACATAAATATGAAATATTCCTGAAAATGAGCATCAAAACGTAAACATGAAATATTCCTAAAAATGGGCATCAGACCCGTCAATATGAATTTCTGAAAATGGGCATCAAACGTGTCAATATGAAATATTCCCCAAAATGGGCATCAAATGCATAAATATCAAATATTCCTGAAAATGGGCATCAAACGCGTAATTATGAAATATTCCTGAAAATGGGCATCAAAAGCATAAACATTAAATACTCCTGAAAATGGGAATCAGATGCAAAAAACATGAAATATTCCTGAAAATGAGCATCAAACGCGTAAACATGAAATAGTCCTGAAAATAAGCAAACGCGTAAACATGAAATATTCCTGGAAATGGGCATCAAATGCGTAAATATGAAATTTTCCTGAAAATGAGCATCAAATGCGTCAATATGAAATATTCCTGAAAATTGGAATTCCAATGCATAACTATGAAATATTCCTGAAAATGGGCATCAAAAGCGTAAACATTAAATATTCCTGAATATGGGAATCTGATGCTCATTTTAAGGAATATTTCATGTTTTTTGCATCTAACGCGTAAACATGAAATAGTCCTGAAAATAAGCAAACGCGTAAACATGAAATATTCCTGGAAATGGGCATCAAATGCGTAAATATGAAATTTTCCTGAAAATGAGCATCAAATGCGTCAATATGAAATATTCCTGAAAATGGGCATCAAAAACTAAAATATGAAATATTCCTGAAAATTGGAATTCCAATGCATAATTATGAAATATTCCTGAAAATGGGCATCAAAAGCGTAAACATTAAATATTCCTGAAAATGGGAATCAGATGCAAAAAACATGAAATATTCCTGAAAATGAGCATCAAACGCGTAAACATGAAATAGTCCTGAAAATAAGCAAACGCGTAAACATGAAATATTCCTGGAAATGGGCATCAAATGCGTAAATATGAAATTTTCCTGAAAATGAGCATCAAATGCGTCAATATGAAATATTCCTGAAAATGGGCATCAAAAACTAAAATATGAAATATTCCTGAAAATTGGAATTCCAATGCATAAATATAAAATATTCCTGAAAATGGGCATCAAAAGCGTAAACATTAAATATTCCTGAAAATGGGCATCAGACGCAAAAAACATGAAATATTCCTGAAAATGAGCATCAAACACGTAAACATGAAATATTGCTGGAAATGAGCAAACGCATAAACATGAAATATTCCAGAAAATGGGCATCAAACGCATAAAGATGAAATATTACTGAAAATGAGCATCAAAAGAGTAAACATGAAATATTCCTGAAAATGGGCATCAAACGCATACACATGAAATATTCCTGAAAATGGGCATCAAACGCATCAAAAGTGTAAACATGATATATTCCCGAAAATGGGCATCTGACACAAACATGAAATATTAATGAAAATGAGCATCAAAAGAGTAAACATGAAATATTCCTGAAAATGGGCATCAGACACAAACATGCAATATTCCTGAAAATGGGCATCAAACACATAAATATGAAATATTCCTGAAAATGAGCATCAAAAAAAGTAAACATTAAATTTATCCTGAAAATGGGCATCAAAAGCATATACATAAAATATTCCTGAAAATGAGCATCAAATGCGTAAACATGCAATATTCCTGAAAATGAGCATCAAATGTGTGAGCATGAAATATTCCTGAAAATGAGCATCAAACGCATAAACATGAAATAATTCTTTAAAATGGCCATCAAACGCATAAACATGAAATATTCCTGAAAATGAGCATTAAACGCGTAAACATGAAATATTCCTGAAAATGGACATCAAAAGCATAAATCTCAAATAATAATCCTGAAAATGGGTATCAAACATGTAAATAACAAATATTCCTGAAAATGGGCATCAAATTCGTCAATATGAAATATTCCTGAAAATGGGCATCAAATTCGTCAATATGAAATATTCCTGAAAATGGGTATCAAACATGTAAATAACAAAAATTCCTGAAAATGGGCATCAAACGCGTAATCATGAAATATTCCTGAAAACGGGCATTAAAAGCGTAAATATGAAATATTTTTGAAAATGAGCATCAAACGTGTAAATATCAAATTTTCCTAAAAATGGGCAACAAACGCATAAACATGAAATATTCCTTAAAATGGGCATCAAACGTGTAAATATCAAATATTCCTGAAAATGGGCAACAAACGCATAAACAGGAAATATTCCTGAAAATGAGCATCAAACGCGTAAATATGTTATATTCCTGAAAATGGTGAAATGTGTAAATATGAAATAAGCCTGAAAATGGGTATCAAACGCAAAAATATCAAATATTCCTGGAAATGGGCATCAAACGCGTAAATATGAAATATTCCTGAAAATAGGTATCAAATGCGTAAATATCAAATATTCCTGAAAATGGGCATCAAACGCGAAAATATCAAATATTCCTGGAAAATGGGCATCAAACATGTCAATATGAAATATTCCTAAAAATGTGCATCAAACGCATAAACATGAAATATTCCTGAAAATGGGCATCAAACGCATAAACATGAAATAATTCTGAAAATGGGCATCAAACGCATAAACATGAAATATTCCTGAAAATGGGCATCAATCGCTTAAATATCATATTCCTAAAAATGGGCATCAAATGCATAAATATCAAATATTCCTGAAAATGGGCATCAAACGTGTAAATATCAAATATTCCCGAAATTTGGCATCAAACGCGTAAATATGAAATAATTTTGAAAATGGGCATCAAACGCGTAAATGTGAAATAATCCTGAAAATGGGCATCAAACTGGTAAATGTGAAATAATCCTTATAATGGGCATCAAATGCATAAAGATGAAAAATTCTTGACAAGAGGGATATGCAGTGCACAGCCCAACACATGCCTAATGAAAGTGCCAGCCTCCACTCTATAGATGGTCCAACACACCTAGAAAAAATATTAATGGCCTCCGTCTCCCCTATAGTCAATCAAACACACACCTACTAAAAGTAAAAACCTTCAACCTCCATATATAAGGTCAAATACTTAAAGAAATTACTGGCCTCCAACCTCCCCTATAGCCAGTTCAACACATGCCTAAGTACAAACCTTCAACCTCCATATATAGGATCGAACACACACCTAGAAAAAATTACTGGCCTCCAACCTCCCCTATAGCCAATCCAACAAATAACTGATAAAAGTACAAACCTTAAACCTCCATATAGAGGGTCCAACACACACATCTTATAAAGAAAAAATAATGGCCTCCAACCTCCCCTACGCATAATAAAAGTACAAACCTTTAACCTCCATATAAAAGGTCAAACACACTACTAGAAAATTACTGGCCTCCAACCTCCCCTATAGCCAGTCCAACACACGCCTAAGTACAACCCTTCAACCTACATATATAGGGCACAATACACTCCTGAAATAAAAAAAATACTGGCCTCTTACCTCACCTATAGCCAGACCAACACCCGCCTAAATACAAACCTTCAACCTCCATGTAGAGGGTCCAACACACACCTAAAAAAAATTGCTGGCCTCCAACCACCCCTATAGCCAGTCCAACACACACCTAATAAAAGTACAATCCTTCAACCTCCATATAGAAGGTCCAACACACACCTGAAAAAAATTATGGGCCTCCAACCTCCCTGATAGTCAGTCTAACACACGCCTAATAAAAAAACAAACATTGAATACACCTAAAATACTGGCCTCCAACCTCCCCTATAGCCAGTCCAAGTCCAACACACATCTAATAAAAGTACAAACCTTAAATCTCCATATAGAGGGTCCAACACACACCTAAAATAAAAAGTACTGGCCTCCAAAGTCCTCTGCAGCTAGTCCAACACACATCTAATAAAGTAAAAACCTTAAATCTCTATATAGAGGGTCTAACACACACCTAAAATAAAAAAATACTGGCCTCCAACCTCTCCTATAGCCAGTCCAACACACGTCTAATAAAAGTACAAGCCATAAACTTCCATACAGAGGGTCCAACACATGTCTAATAAAATTAAAAGCCATAAACTTCCGTACAGAGGGTCCAACACACACCTAAAAATATACTAGCCTCCAACCTCCCCTATAGCCAGTCCAACACACACCTAAGTACAAACCTTCAACCTCCACATAGAGGGTCCAATGCACACCATAAAAAACAAAATATTGGCCTCCAAACTCCCCTATAGCCAGTCCAACACACTCCTAATAAAAGTATAAAACCTTAAACCTCCATATAGAGGTTCCAACACACACCTGAAATAAAAACATACTGGCCTCCAGCCTCCCCTACAGTCAATCCAACATATGTCTAAGTACACACCTTCAACTTCCATATATAGGGTCCAACACACACCTAAAAAAATACTGGCCTCCAACCTCCCCTATAGCCAGTCCAACACACGCCTAAGAAAAATACAAACCTTCATATATTGTTGAACACACACCTAGAAAAATAAAATACTGGCCTCCAACCTCCCCTATAGCCAGTCCAACACATGCCTAATAAAAGTACAAACCTTCATCCTTCATATAGAAGGTCAAACACACACCTAAAAAATATGAATGGCCTCCAACCTCCTCTATAGCCAGTCCAACACATGCCTAATAAAAGTACAAACTTTCAGCCTACATATAGAGGGTCCTAGACACACCTAAAATATTCTGGTCTCCAGCCTCCCCTATATCCAGTCCAACACACACAAGTACAAACCTTCAACTTCCATATAGAGCGTCCAACACACACCTAAAAAAACCTGGCCTCCAACCTCCCCTATAGCCAGTCCAACACACGCGTTAGTAAAATACAAACCTTTATATAGAGTGTCAAACTGACACCTAAAAAATTTTACTGGCCTCCAACCTCCCAATTCTCTCCCATCCCCTATTATTTCCTCACTGTGACATCACAAGTACCAGCATTGGATTATTGGAGGATTCAGCACAGAGCACCTGCACTTTGCTTATTTGGCACCCAAGATTTATTTATCATTTTATTTGGCACCCCAGATTTATTTATCAATTTCACCCTAGTCACTATATGAACTTTTATTTGGACTGTTATTATTTGCACCTTTGCATTTGCACCTAAGCACTAGTATTGTTTTTTTATTAATTGATCATAATTCATGTCCTATTTTTGCACCTTTGAACTCGCAGCACTAATATGTTTTTAATATGACAGTATTTATTTGATCATGTTTTATGCTATTTATGTCATTTGACTGCCATCCATCCATTCATGTTAGATTAATTATGATAAACACTCACACTATTCAATTTATTTATTAGCACTTAGCACTTTATTAATAAGCCTACTCTTCCATAACCTGGGACATTGACAGGCCACTGTCCACCCCTGGTTTACCCCAGCAAGCGCTATAACTGGCCCCATCTCCCCAGGGGTCTTTTTCTTATCTAAAATAAAAAAATACTGGCCTCCAACCTCCCCTATAGCCATTCCAACACACGCCTAATAAAAGTACAAACTTTCAACCTCCATATAGAGGGTCCAACACACACCTAAAAGAAATACTGGCCTCCAACCTCCCCTATAGCCAGTCCAACACATGCCTAAGAAAAATACAAACCTTCAACCTTCATATAGTGTTGAAAACACACCTAGAAAAACAATTACTGGCCTCCAACCTCCCCTATAGCCAGTCCAACACACGCCTAATAAAAGTACAAACCTTAAATCTCCATTAAGAGGGTCCAACACACACCTAAAATAAAAAAAAACTGGCATCCAACCTCCCCTATAGCCAGTCCAACATATGCCTAATAAAGGTGCAAGCCTTCAAAGTCAATATAAGAGGGTCCAACACACAACTAAAATAAAAACTGGCCCATTCCTGAAAATAGGCATCAAATGCATAAAAATGAAAAATTCCTGAAAATGGGCATCAAACGCGTAAACATGAAAAATTCCTGAAAATGGGCATCAAACGCATAAACATGAAATATTCCTGAAAATGGGAATCAGAAGCATAAAAATGAAATATTCCTGAAAATGGGTATCAAAAGCGTAAACATGAAATATTCCTGAAAATAAGCATCAAAAGCGTAAACATGAAATATTCCTGAAAATTGGCATCAGACGCATAAACATGAAATATTCCTGAAAATGTGCATCAAACGCATAAACATGAAATATTCCTGAAAATGAGCATCAAAAGCGCAAACATGAAATATTCCTGAAAATGGGGATCAGATGCATAAACATGAAATATTCCTGAAAATGAGCATCAAAAGCGCAAACATGAAATATTCCTGAAAATGGGGATCAGACGCATAAACATGAAATATTCCTAAAAATGAGCATCAAACGCGGAAACATGAAATAGTCCTAAAAATGAGCAAATGCGTAAACATGAAATATTCCTGAAAATGGGCATCAAATGCGTAAATATGAAATATTCCTGAAAATGGGCATCAAACGCATAAATACGAAATAATCCTTAAAATGGTCAAATGCGTAAATATGAAATATTCCTGAAAATTAGCATCAAAATTGCAAACATGAAATATTACTGAAAATGGACATCAAATGCATATACATGAAATATTCCTGAAAATGGTTATCAAACGCATACACATGAAATATTCCTGAAAATGGGCATCAAACTCATCAATATCAAATATGCCTGAAAATGGGCATCAAACGTGCAAATATGAAATATTCCTGAAAATGAGCATCAAACGCATACATGAAATGTTACTGAAAATGAACATCAAAAGCGTAAACATGAAATATTCCTGAAAATGGGCTTCAAATATGAAAATATGAAATATTCCTGAAAATGGGCATCCAATGTGTAAATATGAAATATTCCTGAAAATGGGCATCAAACACCTAAATATGAAATATTCCTGAAAATTGGGCATCCAATGCGTAAATATGAAATATTCCTGAAAATGAGCATCAAAAGCGAAAACATTAAATATTCCTGAAAATGGGCATCAAGCGCATACACATGCAATATTCCTGAAAATGGGCATCAAACGCATAAACATTAAATATTCCTGAAAATGAGCATCGAAAGTGTAAATATGAAATATTCCTGAAAATGGGCATCAGACACAAACATTAAATATTCCTGAAAATGAGCATCAAACACATAAACATGAAATATTCCTGAAAATGAGCATCAAAAGCATAAACATGCAATATTCCTGAAAATGGGCATCAAACACATAAATATGAAATATTCCTGAAAATGAGCATCAAAACGTAAACATGAAATATTCCTAAAAATGGGCATCAGACCCGTCAATATGAATTTCTGAAAATGGGCATCAAACGTGTCAATATGAAATATTCCCCAAAATGGGCATCAAATGCATAAATATCAAATATTCCTGAAAATGGGCATCAAACGCGTAATTATGAAATATTCCTGAAAATGGGCATCAAAAGCGTAAACATTAAATTTTCCTGAAAATGGGAATCAGATGCAAAAAACATGAAATATTCCTGAAAATGAGCATCAAACGCGTAAACATGAAATAGTCCTGAAAATAAGCAAACGCGTAAACATGAAATATTCCTGGAAATGGGCATGAAATGCGTAAATATGAAATTTTCCTGAAAATGAGCATCAAATGCGTCAATATGAAATATTCCTGAAAATTGGAATTCCAATGCATAATTATGAAATATTCCTGAAAATGGGCATCAAAAGCGTAAACATTAAATATTCCTGAAAATGGGAATCAGATGCAAAAAACATGAAATATTCCTGAAAATGAGCATCAAACGCGTAAACATGAAATAGTCCTGAAAATAAGCAAACGCGTAAACATGAAATATTCCTGGAAATGGGCATCAAATGCGTAAATATGAAATCTTCCTGAAAATGAGCATCAAATGCGTCAATATGAAATATTCCTGAAAATGGGCATCAAAAACTAAAATATGAAATATTCCTCAAAATTGGAATTCCAATGCATAAATATAAAATATTCCTGAAAATGGGCATCAAAAGCGTAAACATTAAATATTCCTGAAAATGGGCATCAGACGCAAAAAACATGAAATATTCCTGGAAATGAGCAAACGCATAAACATGAAATATTCCAGAAAATGGGCATCAAATGCATAAAGATGAAATATTACTGAAAATGAGCATCAAAAGAGTAAACATGAAATATTCCTGAAAATGGGCATCAAACGCATACACATGAAATATTCCTGAAAATGAGCATCAAAAGCGTAAACATGAAATATTCCTGAAAATGGGCATCAGACACATAAATATGAAATATTCCTGAAAATGAGCATCAAAAGTGCAAACATGTAATATAATCCTGAAAATAGGCATCAGACGCATAAACATAAAATATCCCTGGAAATGAGCATTAAACACATAAACATGAAATATTCCAGAAAATGGGCATCAAACGCATAAACATGAAATATTCCAGAAAATGGGCATCAAACGCATAAACATGAAATATTCCAGAAAATGAGCATCAAAAAAGTAAACATTAAATATTCCTGAAAATAGGCATCAAACGCAGACACATGAAATATTCCTGAAAATGGGCATCAAAAGCGTAAACATTAAATATTCCTGAAAATGAGCATCAAACGCGTAAACATGAAATATTCCTGGAAATGAGCAAACGCATAAACATGAAATATTCCAGAAAATGGGCATCAAACGCATAAATATCAAATATTCCTGAAAATGGGCATCAAACGCGTAATTATGAAATATTCCTGAAAATGGGCATCAAAAGCGTAAACATTAAATATTCCTGAAAATGGGAATCAGATGCAAAAAACATGAAATATTCCTGAAAATGAGCATCAAACGCGTAAACATGAAATAGTCCTGAAAATAAGCAAACGCGTAAACATGAAATATTCCTGGAAATGGGCATCAAATGCATAAATATGAAATTTTCCTGAAAATGGGCATCAAAAACTAAAATATGAAATATTCCTGAAAATTGGAATTCCAATGCATAAATATAAAATATTCCTGAAAATGGGCATCAAAAGCGTAAACATTAAATATTCCTGAAAATGGGCATCAGACGCAAAAAACATGAAATATTCCTGAAAATGAGCATCAAACACGTAAACATGAAATATTCCTGGAAATGAGCAAATGCATAAACATGAAATATTCCAGAAAATGGGCATCAAACGCATAAAGATGAAAAATTACTGAAAATGAGCATCAAAAGAGTAAACATGAAATATTCCTGAAAATGGGCACCAAACGCATACACATGAAATATTCCTGAAAATGGGCACCAAACGCATACACATGAAATATTCCTGAAAATGGGCATCAAACGCATCAAAAGTGTAAACATGATATATTCCCGAAAATGGGCATCTGACACAAACATGAAATATTAATGAAAATGAGCATCAATAGAGTAAACATGAAATATTCCTGAAAATGGGCATCAGACACAAACATGCAATGTTCCTGAAAATGGGCATCAAACACATAAATATGAAATATTCCTGAAAATGAGCATCAAAAAAAGTAAACATTAAATTTATCCTGAAAATGGGCATCAAAAGCATATACATAAAATATTCCTGAAAATGAGCATCAAATGCGTAAACATGCAATATTCCTGAAAATGAGCATCAAACGTGTGAGCATGAAATATTCCTGAAAATGAGCATCAAACGCATAAACATGAAATAATTCTTTAAAATGGCCATCAAACGCATAAACATGAAATATTCCTGAAAATGAGCATTAAACGCGTAAACATGAAATATTCCTGAAAATGGACATCAAAAGCATAAATCTCAAATAATAATCCTGAAAATGGGTATCAAACAAGTAAATAACAAATATTCCTGAAAATGGGCATCAAATTCGTCAATATGAAATATTCCTGAAAATGGGCATCAAATTCGTCAATATGAAATATTCCTGAAAATGGGTATCAAACATGTAAATAACAAAAATTCCTGAAAATGGGCATCAAACGCGTAATCATGAAATATTCCTGAAAATGGGCATTAAAAGCTTAAATATGAAATATTTTTGAAAATGAGCATCAAACGTGTAAATATCAAATTTTCCTAAAAATGGGCAACAAACGCATAAACAGGAAATATTCCTGAAAATGAGCATCAAACGCGTAAATATGTTATATTCCTGAAAATGGTGAAATGTGTAAATATGAAATAAGCCTGAAAATGGGTATCAAACGCAAAAATATCAAATATTCCTGGAAATGGGCATCAAACGCGTAAATATGAAATATTCCTGAAAATAGGTATCAAACGCGTAAATATCAAATATTTCTGAAAATGGGCATCAGACGCGAAAATATCAAATATTCCTGGAAAATGGGCATCAAACATGTCAATATGAAATATTCCTAAAAATGTGCATCAAACGCATAAACATGAAATATTCCTGAAAATGGGCATCAAACGCATAAACATGAAATATTCCTGAAAATGGGCATCAATCGCTTAAATATCATATTCCTAAAAATGGGCATCAAACGCATAAATATCAAATATTCCTGAAAATGGGCATCAAACGTGTAAATATCAAATATTCCCGAAATTTGGCATCAAACGCGTAAATATGAAATAATTTTGAAAATGGGCATCAAACGCGTAAATGTGAAATAATCCTGAAAATGGGCATCAAACTGGTAAATGTGAAATAATCCTTATAATGGGCATCAAATGCATAAAGATGAAAAATTCTTGACAAGAGGGATAGAGGGATATGCAGTGCACAGCCCAACACATGCCTAATGAAAGTGCCAGCCTCCACTCTATAGATGGTCCAACACACCTAGAAAAAATATTACTGGCCTCCATCTCCCCTATAGCCAATCAAACACACACCTACTAAAAGTAAAAACCTTCAACCTTCATATATAAGGTCAAACACTTACAGAAATTACTGGCCTCCAACCTCCCCTATAGCCAGTCCAACACACGCCCAAGTACAAACCTTCAACCTCCATATATAGGATCGAACACACACCTAGAAAAAATTACTGGCCTCCAACCTCCCCTATAGCCAATCCAACAAATAACTGATAAAAGTACAAACCTTAAACCTCCATATAGAGGGTCCAACACACACATCTTATAAAGAAAAAATAATGGCCTCCAACCTCCCCTACGCATAATAAAAGTACAAACCTTTAACCTCCATATAAAAGGTCAAACACACAACTAGAAAATTACTGGCCTCCAACCTCCCCTATAGCCAGTCCAACACACGCCTAAGTACAACCCTTCAACCTACATATATAGGGCACAATACACTCCTGAAATAAAAAAAATACTGGCCTCTTACCTCACCTATAGCCAGACCAACACCCGCCTAAATACAAACCTTCAACCTCCATGTAGAGGGTCCAACACACACCTAAAAAAAATTGCTGGCCTCCAACCACCCCTATAGCCAGTCCAACACACACCTAATAAAAGTACAATCCTTCAACCTCCATATAGAAGGTCCAACACACACCTGAAAAAAATTATGGGCCTCCAACCTCCCTGATAGTCAGTCTAACACACGCCTAATAAAAAAACAAACATTGAATACACCTAAAATACTGGCCTCCAACCTCCCCTATAGCCAGTCCAAGTCCAACACACATCTAATAAAAGTACAAACCTTAAATCTCCATATAGAGGGTCCAACACACACCTAAAATAAAAAGTACTGGCCTCCAAAGTCCTCTGCAGCCAGTCCAACACACATCTAATAAAGTAAAAACCTTAAATCTCTATATAGAGGGTCTAACACACACCTAAAATAAAAAAATACTGGCCTCCAACCTCTCCTATAGCCAGTCCAACACACGTCTAATAAAAGTACAAGCCATAAACTTCCATACAGAGGGTCCAACACATGTCTAATAAAATTAAAAGCCATAAACTTCCGTACAGAGGGTCCAACACACACCTAAAAATATACTAGCCTCCAACCTCCCCTATAGCCAGTCCAACACACTCCTAAGTATAAAAACTTAAACCTCCATATAGAGGGTCCAACACACACCTGAAATAAAAACATACTGGCCTCCAGCCTCCCCTACAGTCAATCCAACATACGTCTAAGTACACACCTTCAACTTCCATATATAGGGTCCAACACACACCTAAAAAAATACTGGCCTCCAACCTCCCCTATAGCCAGTCCAACACACGCCTAAGAAAAATACAAACCTTCATATATTGTTGAACACACACCTAGAAAAATAAAATACTGGCCTCCAACCTCCCCTATAGCCAGTCCAACACATGCCTAATAAAAGTACAAACCTTCATCCTTCATATAGAAGGTCAAACACACACCTAAAAAATATGAATGGCCTCCAACCTCCTCTATAGCCAGTCCAACACATGCCTAATAAAAGTACAAACTTTCAGCCTACATATAGAGGGTCCTAGACACACCTAAAATATTCTGGTCTCCAGCCTCCCCTATATCCAGTCCAACACACACAAGTACAAACCTTCAACTTCCATATAGAGCGTCCAACACACACCTAAAAAAACCTGGCCTCCAACCTCCCCTATAGCCAGTCCAACACACGCGTTAGTAAAATACAAACCTTTATATAGAGTTTCAAACTGACACCTAAAAAATTTTACTGGCCTCCAACCTCCCAATTCTCTCCCATCCCCTATTATTTCCTCACTGTGACATCACAAGTACCAGCATTGGATTATTGGAGGATTCAGCACAGAGCACCTGCACTTTGCTTATTTGGCACCCAAGATTTATTTATCATTTTATTTGGCACCCCAGATTTATTTATCAATTTCACCCTAGTCACTATATGAACTTTTATTTGGACTGTTATTATTTGCACCTTTGCATTTGCACCTAAGCACTAGTATTGTTTTTTTATTAATTGATCATAATTCATGTCCTATTTTTGCACCTTTGAACTCGCAGCACTAATATGTTTTTAATATGACAGTATTTATTTGATCATGTTTTATGCTATTTATGTCATTTGACTGCCATCCATCCATTCATGTTAGATTAATTATGATAAACACTCACACTATTCAATTTATTTATTAGCACTTAGCACTTTATTAATAAGCCTACTCTTCCATAACCTGGGACATTGACAGGCCACTGTCCACCCCTGGTTTACCCCAGCAAGCGCTATAACTGGCCCCATCTCCCCAGGGGTCTTTTTCTTATCTAAAATAAAAAAATACTGGCCTCCAACCTCCCCTATAGCCATTCCAACACACGCCTAATAAAAGTACAAACTTTCAACCTCCATATAGAGGGTCCAACACACACCTAAAAGAAATACTGGCCTCCAACCTCCCCTATAGCCAGTCCAACACATGCCTAAGAAAAATACAAACCTTCAACCTTCATATAGTGTTGAAAACACACCTAGAAAAACAATTACTGGCCTCCAACCTCCCCTATAGCCAGTCCAACACACGCCTAATAAAAGTACAAACCTTAAATCTCCATTAAGAGGGTCCAACACACACCTAAAATAAAAAAAAACTGGCATCCAACCTCCCCTATAGCCAGTCCAACATATGCCTAATAAAGGTGCAAGCCTTCAAAGTCAATATAAGAGGGTCCAACACACAACTAAAATAAAAACTGGCCCATTCCTGAAAATAGGCATCAAATGCATAAAAATGAAAAATTCCTGAAAATGGGCATCAAACGCGTAAACATGAAAAATTCCTGAAAATGGGCATCAAACGCATAAACATGAAATATTCCTGAAAATGGGAATCAGAAGCATAAAAATGAAATATTCCTGAAAATGGGTATCAAAAGCGTAAACATGAAATATTCCTGAAAATAAGCATCAAAAGCGTAAACATGAAATATTCCTGAAAATTGGCATCAGACGCATAAACATGAAATATTCCTGAAAATGTGCATCAAACGCATAAACATGAAATATTCCTGAAAATGAGCATCAAAAGCGCAAACATGAAATATTCCTGAAAATGGGGATCAGACGCATAAACATGAAATATTCCTGAAAATGAGCATCAAAAGCGCAAACATGAAATATTCCTGAAAATGGGGATCAGACGCATAAACATGAAATATTCCTAAAAATGAGCATCAAACGCGGAAACATGAAATAGTCCTAAAAATGAGCAAATGCGTAAACATGAAATATTCCTGAAAATGGGCATCAAATGCGTAAATATGAAATATTCCTGAAAATGGGCATCAAACGCATAAATACGAAATAATCCTTAAAATGGTCAAATGCGTAAATATGAAATATTCCTGAAAATTAGCATCAAAATTGCAAACATGAAATATTACTGAAAATGGACATCAAATGCATATACATGAAATATTCCTGAAAATGGTTATCAAACGCATACACATGAAATATTCCTGAAAATGGGCATCAAACTCATCAATATCAAATATGCCTGAAAATGGGCATCAAACGTGCAAATATGAAATATTCCTGAAAATGAGCATCAAACGCATACATGAAATGTTACTGAAAATGAACATCAAAAGCGTAAACATGAAATATTCCTGAAAATGGGCTTCAAATATGAAAATATGAAATATTCCTGAAAATGGGCATCCAATGTGTAAATATGAAATATTCCTGAAAATGGGCATCAAACACCTAAATATGAAATTTTCCTGAAAATTGGGCATCCAATGCGTAAATATGAAATATTCCTGAAAATGAGCATCAAAAGCGAAAACATTAAATATTCCTGAAAATGGGCATCAAGCGCATACACATGCAATATTCCTGAAAATGGGCATCAAACGCATAAACATTAAATATTCCTGAAAATGAGCATCGAAAGTGTAAATATGAAATATTCCTGAAAATGGGCATCAGACACAAACATTAAATATTCCTGAAAATGAGCATCAAACACATAAACATGAAATATTCCTGAAAATGAGCATCAAAAGCATAAACATGCAATATTCCTGAAAATGGGCATCAAACACATAAATATGAAATATTCCTGAAAATGAGCATCAAAACGTAAACATGAAATATTCCTAAAAATGGGCATCAGACCCGTCAATATGAATTTCTGAAAATGGGCATCAAACGTGTCAATATGAAATATTCCCCAAAATGGGCATCAAATGCATAAATATCAAATATTCCTGAAAATGGGCATCAAACGCGTAATTATGAAATATTCCTGAAAATGGGCATCAAAAGCGTAAACATTAAATTTTCCTGAAAATGGGAATCAGATGCAAAAAACATGAAATATTCCTGAAAATGAGCATCAAACGCGTAAACATGAAATAGTCCTGAAAATAAGCAAACGCGTAAACATGAAATATTCCTGGAAATGGGCATGAAATGCGTAAATATGAAATTTTCCTGAAAATGAGCATCAAATGCGTCAATATGAAATATTCCTGAAAATTGGAATTCCAATGCATAATTATGAAATATTCCTGAAAATGGGCATCAAAAGCGTAAACATTAAATATTCCTGAAAATGGGAATCAGATGCAAAAAACATGAAATATTCCTGAAAATGAGCATCAAACGCGTAAACATGAAATAGTCCTGAAAATAAGCAAACGCGTAAACATGAAATATTCCTGGAAATGGGCATCAAATGCGTAAATATGAAATCTTCCTGAAAATGAGCATCAAATGCGTCAATATGAAATATTCCTGAAAATGGGCATCAAAAACTAAAATATGAAATATTCCTCAAAATTGGAATTCCAATGCATAAATATAAAATATTCCTGAAAATGGGCATCAAAAGCGTAAACATTAAATATTCCTGAAAATGGGCATCAGACGCAAAAAACATGAAATATTCCTGGAAATGAGCAAACGCATAAACATGAAATATTCCAGAAAATGGGCATCAAATGCATAAAGATGAAATATTACTGAAAATGAGCATCAAAAGAGTAAACATGAAATATTCCTGAAAATGGGCATCAAACGCATACACATGAAATATTCCTGAAAATGAGCATCAAAAGCGTAAACATGAAATATTCCTGAAAATGGGCATCAGACACATAAATATGAAATATTCCTGAAAATGAGCATCAAAAGTGCAAACATGTAATATAATCCTGAAAATAGGCATCAGACGCATAAACATAAAATATCCCTGGAAATGAGCATTAAACACATAAACATGAAATATTCCAGAAAATGGGCATCAAACGCATAAACATGAAATATTCCAGAAAATGGGCATCAAACGCATAAACATGAAATATTCCAGAAAATGAGCATCAAAAAAGTAAACATTAAATATTCCTGAAAATAGGCATCAAACGCAGACACATGAAATATTCCTGAAAATGGGCATCAAAAGCGTAAACATTAAATATTCCTGAAAATGAGCATCAAACGCGTAAACATGAAATATTCCTGGAAATGAGCAAACGCATAAACATGAAATATTCCAGAAAATGGGCATCAAACGCATAAATATCAAATATTCCTGAAAATGGGCATCAAACGCGTAATTATGAAATATTCCTGAAAATGGGCATCAAAAGCGTAAACATTAAATATTCCTGAAAATGGGAATCAGATGCAAAAAACATGAAATATTCCTGAAAATGAGCATCAAACGCGTAAACATGAAATAGTCCTGAAAATAAGCAAACGCGTAAACATGAAATATTCCTGGAAATGGGCATCAAATGCATAAATATGAAATTTTCCTGAAAATGGGCATCAAAAACTAAAATATGAAATATTCCTGAAAATTGGAATTCCAATGCATAAATATAAAATATTCCTGAAAATGGGCATCAAAAGCGTAAACATTAAATATTCCTGAAAATGGGCATCAGACGCAAAAAACATGAAATATTCCTGAAAATGAGCATCAAACACGTAAACATGAAATATTCCTGGAAATGAGCAAATGCATAAACATGAAATATTCCAGAAAATGGGCATCAAACGCATAAAGATGAAAAATTACTGAAAATGAGCATCAAAAGAGTAAACATGAAATATTCCTGAAAATGGGCACCAAACGCATACACATGAAATATTCCTGAAAATGGGCATCAAACGCATCAAAAGTGTAAACATGATATATTCCCGAAAATGGGCATCTGACACAAACATGAAATATTAATGAAAATGAGCATCAATAGAGTAAACATGAAATATTCCTGAAAATGGGCATCAGACACAAACATGCAATGTTCCTGAAAATGGGCATCAAACACATAAATATGAAATATTCCTGAAAATGAGCATCAAAAAAAGTAAACATTAAATTTATCCTGAAAATGGGCATCAAAAGCATATACATAAAATATTCCTGAAAATGAGCATCAAATGCGTAAACATGCAATATTCCTGAAAATGAGCATCAAACGTGTGAGCATGAAATATTCCTGAAAATGAGCATCAAACGCATAAACATGAAATAATTCTTTAAAATGGCCATCAAACGCATAAACATGAAATATTCCTGAAAATGAGCATTAAACGCGTAAACATGAAATATTCCTGAAAATGGACATCAAAAGCATAAATCTCAAATAATAATCCTGAAAATGGGTATCAAACAAGTAAATAACAAATATTCCTGAAAATGGGCATCAAATTCGTCAATATGAAATATTCCTGAAAATGGGCATCAAATTCGTCAATATGAAATATTCCTGAAAATGGGTATCAAACATGTAAATAACAAAAATTCCTGAAAATGGGCATCAAACGCGTAATCATGAAATATTCCTGAAAATGGGCATTAAAAGCTTAAATATGAAATATTTTTGAAAATGAGCATCAAACGTGTAAATATCAAATTTTCCTAAAAATGGGCAACAAACGCATAAACAGGAAATATTCCTGAAAATGAGCATCAAACGCGTAAATATGTTATATTCCTGAAAATGGTGAAATGTGTAAATATGAAATAAGCCTGAAAATGGGTATCAAACGCAAAAATATCAAATATTCCTGGAAATGGGCATCAAACGCGTAAATATGAAATATTCCTGAAAATAGGTATCAAACACGTAAATATCAAATATTTCTGAAAATGGGCATCAGACGCGAAAATATCAAATATTCCTGGAAAATGGGCATCAAACATGTCAATATGAAATATTCCTAAAAATGTGCATCAAACGCATAAACATGAAATATTCCTGAAAATGGGCATCAAACGCATAAACATGAAATATTCCTGAAAATGGGCATCAATCGCTTAAATATCATATTCCTAAAAATGGGCATCAAACGCATAAATATCAAATATTCCTGAAAATGGGCATCAAACGTGTAAATATCAAATATTCCCGAAATTTGGCATCAAACGCGTAAATATGAAATAATTTTGAAAATGGGCATCAAACGCGTAAATGTGAAATAATCCTGAAAATGGGCATCAAACTGGTAAATGTGAAATAATCCTTATAATGGGCATCAAATGCATAAAGATGAAAAATTCTTGACAAGAGGGATAGAGGGATATGCAGTGCACAGCCCAACACATGCCTAATGAAAGTGCCAGCCTCCACTCTATAGATGGTCCAACACACCTAGAAAAAATATTACTGGCCTCCATCTCCCCTATAGCCAATCAAACACACACCTACTAAAAGTAAAAACCTTCAACCTTCATATATAAGGTCAAACACTTACAGAAATTACTGGCCTCCAACCTCCCCTATAGCCAGTCCAACACACGCCCAAGTACAAACCTTCAACCTCCATATATAGGATCGAACACACACCTAGAAAAAATTACTGGCCTCCAACCTCCCCTATAGCCAATCCAACAAATAACTGATAAAAGTACAAACCTTAAACCTCCATATAGAGGGTCCAACACACACATCTTATAAAGAAAAAATAATGGCCTCCAACCTCCCCTACGCATAATAAAAGTACAAACCTTTAACCTCCATATAAAAGGTCAAACACACAACTAGAAAATTACTGGCCTCCAACCTCCCCTATAGCCAGTCCAACACACGCCTAAGTACAACCCTTCAACCTACATATATAGGGCACAATACACTCCTGAAATAAAAAAAATACTGGCCTCTTACCTCACCTATAGCCAGACCAACACCCGCCTAAATACAAACCTTCAACCTCCATGTAGAGGGTCCAACACACACCTAAAAAAAATTGCTGGCCTCCAACCACCCCTATAGCCAGTCCAACACACACCTAATAA